>NC_044568.1:46518117-46609826 GCF_007565055.1 Rhinopithecus roxellana
CGGTGGGGTAGTGTACAGTGGAGCCAAAGGGAGGTGGGGTTGTCGAGGTGGGAGGAGCCGGATCAGTCTGTTAATTTAGATGAAGTTCTGTTCCGGATGTGGAGGAACACGGTGCGGGGGCATCTCCCTATTCTGGGAAGCTGCAGTTCTTAGCAGAAGTGAGAAAGCTACTCCTGACTGTGGCTGTCAGATGGGTGGTGATCAAACGAGGATGTATTCCCTCCCTGGCTTTTAGTGTCTGTTGGGTAGCCAGGGAACTTAGGTTAGACACTGTATTAAGCGTGTCTTTGTATTCTGATGTTTTGACATCTGGGGTCTTACTGATTCCAGCTCCCTGGGCTAGCTGCTCTTCCTTGGACTAGCTTACAAAGCCCAACTTTCAAATGCAAACCAACCGATCCAGATCCCACACCCTAAACCGCCCCCTTTATCAGGCTCTCACATCTGGGCCACCACTCCGCTGTCCTAAGCACCCCAGGGCCAGGTGCCAGACAACTCAGGGCAGATCCACATCCCACAGCCTACTGACAAACCAGCCAACCCTAAACCTGCTTCCCCTGCCTTGCCCATTCCTTACCATAGAAAACCACAAGAAAGGCTCTAGCCCACATTTCCCCTCACTCCCTCTGCCTCCTGACCTACCCCGATGCTTCCCTGTGTGGTCCTTTGTGGCACAGAGTGCCTCCCCTTCTCAGGAACTGAGAGTAATAAACTATCTTTCTAGTGGTGGTCATTCCTGACCTGTTGGGCTTCACCACACCTAGATTATTTATTTATTTATTTATTTATTTATTTATTTATTTATTTATCTATCTATCTATCTATCTATCTATTTATTTATTTATGTATTGAGACAGAGTCTCACTCTGTCTATCTATCTATTTATTTATTTATTTATGTATTGAGACAGAGTCTCACTCTGTCGCCCAGGCTAGAGCGCAATGGTGCAATCTGGGCTCACTGCAACCTCCACCTCCGGGGTTCAAACGATTCTCCTGCCTCAGCCTCCCTTGCAGCTGGGATTACAGGCATGCACCACCATGCCTGGCTAATTTTTGTGTTTTTAGTAGAGACGAGTTCACCATGTTGGCCAGGCTCATCTTGAACTCCTGGCCTCAAGTGATCCACCCGCTTCGGCCTCCCATTGTGCTGGGATTATAGGCGTGAGCCACTGCGCCCGGCCTCACCACACCAGAATTATAATAAAACCTACATTTTAAAACACACACCCATCCACCCAGTCTCTAAAACCTCCCCCAAGGCCACCTTCTCCTACCTCCAGATGGTGATGGCCAGGGTGCACAAGACCCCGGTGAAGGATGGGAAAAAGAGCAAGAGGATGAAGAAAGTCATCATCTGTGAGGCCCGCCAGGCTTTGCTCGGAGGCTGGAAATTCATCATCAGGCTGATCTGAAGAGAGAGAGGCAGCCACCTCCCATCTGCAGCCAGAGCAGCAGCAGAAGGACCCCAGCCAGGCCCAGCTTCCTGAGACCTTTGCAGAGCCCCCTTCCCCAGCTTTAAGCGCCACCAGGTCACAGGCGACTGAGCAAAGCTGACTGATGGCAACGTCGAACTGACTCACGTTTTTGGCGTAGAACATGATGAAAAGCATAATCATTTGGATAAGGGGCAGCAGGGGGCAGAAGAAGATTCCAATCCTGCAAGGGAGAGAGGGTGAGTGTCAGAGGCCGGGGGAGACAAAAGGAGTCGGGGTGAATCTGGGATGCTTGGAAGGAAGAGAAAGAGGATGTTGTGGCCTGGATTGTGTGTCCCCAAAATCCATATATTGAGGCCTTAACTCCCAATATCTCAGAATGTGACTGTATTTGGAGACAGGGCCTTGGAGAGGTGCTTAAGGTAGAACGAGATCACAGTAGGAGGCCCTTATTCAGTATAATTAGGTGTCCCTAAAAGAAGAGATTAGGAGGCCAGGAATGGTGGCTCACGCCTGTAATCCCAGAACTTTGGGAGGCCAAGGCAGGTGAATCACCTGAGGTCAGGAGTTCGAGACCAGCCTGGCCAACATGGTGAAACCCCATCTCTACTAAAAATACAAAAATTAGCCAGGCATGATGGCGCATGCTTGTAATCTCAGCTACTTGAGAAGCTGAGGCAGGAGAATAGCTTGAACCTGGGAGGCGGAGGTTGCAGTGAGCCAAGATTGTGCCATTGAACTCCAGCCTGGGCAACAGAGCAAGACTCCATCTCAACAACAAAAAAAAGAAGAGATTAGGACATAGACACACAGAGAAACGAAGACCATGTAAAGACATGGGGAGAAGATGGCCGTCTATAAGCCAAGGAGAGAGGCTTGAGACAGATTCCTCCCTTATGACCCTCAGAAGAAACCAACCCCACCCGCATCTTGACCTTGGCCTTCTGGCCTCCAGAACTGTGAGATATGAAATTGCTGTTGTTTAAGCCACTCAGTGTGTGGGACTTTGTTATGGCAGCGCCAGCCAACTAACACAGAGGGGGCCTGCTTCCATCCCAGCAAATTAGGCAGATTCCCACCATACCCAGTATCCTCAGCTGCCTTCTTCCCAGCTCTGAAAAGGAGATTTTATAGAGAAATCACCCATCCACCTACTAAACCAACAGATGGTATTCAGCATGCCCTAAGCTAGCGTGTCCCAAATTTAGGGCATACCCTATACTTTCGCCTGCTTTTGCTTCCTTCCCCATGGTATTCAAGGTCTGAGGTTCTGTAGGGACAAGGCATTGAATAGCACTGAGTTCCAAATGAGAAAGGCATTCCCTTTCCAACTCTCCTGCAGTGCTCGTGAGCAACAAAAGGAGAAAATCTCAGTGTGGTTCTAGAATCATGTAACTCCTAACACATGCCAATCTCCCATTTTTTTTTTTTTTTTTTTTTTTTTTTTTCTGAGACGGAGTCTTGCTCTGCCGCCCAGGCTGGAGTGCAGTGGCCGGTTCTCAGCTCACTGCAAGCTCCGCCTCCCGGGTTTACGCCATTCTCCTGCCTCAGCCTCCCGAGTAGCTGGGACTGCAGGTGCCCACCTCGTCGCCCGGCTAGTTTTTTGTATTTTTTAGTGGAGACGGGGTTTCACCGTATTAGCCAGGATGGTCTCGATCTCCTGACCTCGTGATCCGCCCGTCTCGGCCTCCCAAAGTACTGGGATTACAGGCTTGAGCCACCGCGCCCGGCCCAATCTCCCATTTTTTAACAAAAAAGGAGTAGGCTTTGGGCTGAGAGCCTTGGCAAACAGTAACACCTCGCTAGAATTTAGTGACATTTTGGAATGGGATTGCTTTTATTTTTCCAGTTATTTGTGATTTCTATCAAATGGCACTGGTTTTCCATTTATGATTGTAAATAAAGACTCTCTTAAAAATGTATGTGAGAGGCCAGGCGCAGTGACTCACGCCTGTAATGCCATCACTTTTGGAGACTGAAGTGGGCAGATCATCTGAGGTCAAGAGTTCGAAACCAGCCTGGCCAACATGGCAAAACCCCCGTCTCTACTAAAAATACAAAAATTAGCTGAGCATGGTGCCAGGCGCCTGACGTTTTGACATCTAGAGTCTTACTGACCCCAGGAAGACTGCCGATGTTGGGGAAAGCAGTCTGGCCATTTACAAAGGCCTTTCTCCCACATCATTTCAACTAGGATGCCTTTGGGCAAGTTACTTAACTCTCTCTAAACCTTAGTTTTCTAATCTTTAAATGGTGGACATACTAGTACCTACTCACAGAGTTTTTTGAGAGGAATAAATGGGCATGGTGGCTCACTCCTGTTATCCCAGCACTTTGGGAGGCTGATGAAAAGCAGTTATCATCTACCATGACATTAAAAAAAATGTATTTGAGTAAAAAAAAAAAGGCAAATAATAAAAAAAATTAAGTAGATAATAGCACAGGTGAAATATCACTATACCAAAAAATAGGCAGGCTGGGTGTACGATAGACTAAAACTTGGAAAACATGTTCCTCACTTCATCTCTATCACTGTCCCTAACATATATCCTTTTCTGTCATTATATTATCTTCTTATAAAACTCATCATCGCCGGGCGCGGTGGCTCAAGCCTGTAATCCCAGCACTTTGGGAGGCCGAGACGGGCGGATCACGAGGTCAGGAGATCGAGACCATCCTGGCTAATACGGTGAAACCCCGTCTCTACTTAAAAATACAAAAAACTAGCCGGGCGACGAGGCGGGCGCCTGTAGTCCCAGCTACTCGGGAGGCTGAGGCAGGAGAATGGCGTAAACCCGGGAGGCAGAGCTTGCAGTGAGCTGAGATCCGGCCACTGCACTCCAGCCTGGGTGGCAGAGCAAGACTCCGTCTCAAAAAAAAAAAAAAAAAAAAAACTCATCATCAAAGGCAATATTCTCCTAAAACCCACAAAGGTTAGAACTGTAATAACCATGGAAAAAAGAAAAGATATGTGTTTTCGATTGTGCTTATTCATGATTTAGCAACAAAAATCTCAAAGGCCCAGAAGTCATAATGGTAATTTCTTTTTTTTTCTTTTTGAGACGGAGTGTCGCTCTATCTCCCAGGCTGGAGTGCAGTGGCATGATCTCAGCTGACTACAACCTCTGCCTCCCTGGTTCAAGTGATTCTCCTGCCTCAGCTTCTCTAGTAGCTGAGATTACAGGCATCTAACCACAGCTGGCTAATTTGTATTTTTTAGTAGAGTCAGGGTTTCACCATGTTGACCAGGCTGGTCTTGAACTCCTGACCTCAAGTGATCTGCCCACCTCGGCCTCCCAAAGTTCTGGGGTTACAGGTGTGAGCCACCACGCCTATTTAATCACCTCGAAAACACTGTGAGTAGGTATCTCTACCATTTAAAGATTAGAAAACTAAGGTTTAGAGAGAGTTTTAGTAACTTGCCCAATGGCATCCTAGTTGAAATAATGTGGAAGAAAGGATTTTGTAAACTGCCAAATTGCCAGCAGGTGATTCAGCAGCATGCAAACACATTACCTAAACTACCACAGAAAGGTCCTCATTGTCTCTAAAAAATAAACTCATTAACTTTGAGTTATTTGCAGACAGTCAAATCACCCAGGGCAACTTTAAAGAGTCAGAAAATAAAACACTCTCCCGTTGTATGACATATTGGTGTTTACAAAGCAGTTTTCATCTACCATGGCATTTAATCCTCAACATGATTCAAAGGCAGCTATTCTTTTTTTTTTTTTTATGAGACAAAGTTTCATTCTTGTTGCCCAGGCTGGAGTACAATGGCACGATCTCTGTTCACCACAGCCTCCACCTCCCAGGTTCAAGTGATTCTCCCGCCTCAGCCTCCTGAGTAACTGGGATTATAGGCGCTCGCAACCATGCCCAGCTAATGTTTTGTGTGTATTTTAGTAGAGACGGGGTTTTGCCATGTTGGCCAGGTTGGCCTCGAACTCCTGGCCTCAGGTGATCTGGTCTCCCAAAGTGCTGGGATTACAGACATGAGCCACCGCTCCTGGCCTTTTTTTTTTTTTTTTTTTTTTTTTTTGAGGCAGAGTTTCACTGTTGTTGCCCAGGCTGGAGTACCATGGCACGATCTTGGCTCACTGCAACCTCCGCCTCCTGGGTTCAAGCGATTCTTGTGTCTCAGTCTCCCGAGTAGCTGGGATTACAGGCGTGTGCCACCATGCCCGGCTAATTTTCTATTTTTAGTAGAGATGGGGTTTCACCATGTTGGTCAGGCTGGTCTTGAACACCTGACCTCAGGTGATCCGCCAGCCTCAGCCTCCCAAAGTGCTGGTATTACAGGCTTGAGCCACCACACCTGGCCTTAAAGGCAGCTATTCTTATATGCATTTATAGATGAGTCTGAGGCTCACACAAGCACAGTGATCTCCATGAGTGGCAGAGCCAGTCTCAGAATTCAGTTTATCCTGTTCCAAATCCAATACTTTCAAGTCAGCAACACCCCATCAGATGGAACCTGGGAATGTGATTCACCATACAGAATTCTGGCATTAACTGCATCATGTTAAAATAAATATGCAAAAGTAATGCAGGAAGATTGCTTG
This sequence comes from Rhinopithecus roxellana, assembly GCF_007565055.1. NCBI lineage: Eukaryota > Metazoa > Chordata > Mammalia > Primates > Cercopithecidae > Rhinopithecus > Rhinopithecus roxellana. Next base: position 46,524,118 of record NC_044568.1, read on the forward strand.
AGCCCAGCAGGATGAGGCTGTAGTGAGCCATCATCATGCCACTGCACTCCAGCCTTAGCAACAGAGTGAGACCCTGTCTCAAAAATAAATAAATAGGCTGAGCATGGTGACTCACACCTATAGGTGGCCTCCAGGTTGGGATCCCTGCTCTATGCTGATTCTTGTCTGAAGTCCTTAAGCTCTCATAAAGGAAAATGGTAGTCTAAATGCTAAATTCATGGTACTCAGACTGGCTGGATGGCGTATCACCCATGCAGTTTTAAAAACAACAGATTCTGGAATTTTGCCACCAAAACACCAACTCCACAGTCATGTGGGAACCACTGGGCATTTTGCTGAGTCACAAAACTTACCACACCAGAGTTTGTGCATAGATCAGTTCTAGAACGTTCCTGGCAATGTCAAACTCCGGAAGGCCAAGACTTGTGATCAGCTGCATCCCGATGATCCTGTGAAAACATACTGAGTTTAGTACCCAAACCATAACTCCCACTTTCAGAAGATCCCCCACAGACTAGGACAATCAAAAGAGACCCTCACCAGCTTGAAATAAAGTCATAAGTTCCCTTGAAAATTTTTCAACAGTTGTAAATCTATAAGCATGTTTTTGAAGAAGTATTTGAAGGGATTGAGGGAAAACTAATTTAACACAATGCAGTCAAGTGGGGGTACTGCTAAAGTGGTTTAAAAAGTTCTAGAGAACATTTGTTACCCTGAACATTTAAATTATCCCACTATTATCTTATACCCCTCTTTGCTAATTAAAGCTTCTTTTTTCATGAACCGGATGAACTCAGCACCTCTCAACTCAGATAAACATTTTTAAACTTTTGTTTGCTGCTATCAAATTAATTATATTTCCCTGTGTTCTAAATCCACAAGAAGGAAACCAAGTTTCCATTTACTCTGGGGAAACTTGATTCCATATTAATTTATTCATAAAGAGGAGTTGCCAATTTAAAAAAAGTTCTGTCAAAAGAAACCTCTTCACCTTTCTTTTTTTTTTTTTTTTTTTGAGATGCAGTCTTGCTGTGTCACCCAGGGTGGAGTGTAGTGGCGCAATCTAAGCTCACTGCAACCTCCACCTCCCGGGTTCAAGCGATTCTCCTGCCTCGGCCTCCCAAGTAGTTGGGATTACAGGCACGCACCACCACGCTCAGCTAATTTTTGTATTTTTAGTAGAGATGGGGTTTCACCACATTGGCCAGGCTTCTCTTGAACTCCTGACCTCAGATGATTCACCCGCCTTGGCCTCCCAAAGTGTCGGGATTACAGGCATGAGTCACTGCACCCGGCCAAACCTTTTCACCTTTATGTCCAGGCCCTCAACAGAGGCTAGAATAAAAGCACATTCTGGCAAAAATGAATGAGGAAATTTGGCATTGAATCTACCCACTGATAAAATAATCAACATCAGACCATCCTATCTGATGGTCAGACCATCTTATTACTAGAATAGCTTGCGGAAATACATAAATGTCTGTAAGGAATGAGAGGCTCATCATATTATTAAAAAAAAGAATTACTAAATTTTAAAAACCAGACATGGGACAATAACAGTGCCTCAATTCTGTATATATTGTATCTAATATAAAATTAGTACATCAATTCAATTAAAACAATGAGATAAATCTACATGTGCTGACATGGAAAGATGTCAAAGCATAGGGACAGATCAATAAAAGCAAATTCTACAATATGTTGCAGTGTGACTCCATTTTTGCTTTTGAAAATTATGTAGTATTATATAGTAAAGACACACACAGAACAATGTGTGCATAGAAAAATCTGGAGGAATACATACTAGAATATTAAAATTATCTACAGTGGATAAGATTTCTTTTTTTTTTTGAGACGGAGTCTCGCTCTGTCGCCCAGGCTGGAGTGCAGTGGTGCGATCTCGGCTCACTGCAAGCTCCGCCTCCCAGGTTTACGCCATTCTCCTGCCTCAGCCTCCTGAGTAGCTGGGACTACAGGTGCCCACCACCTCGCCCAGCTAGTTTTTTGTATTTTTTTGTTTTTTTAGTAGAGACGGGGTTTCACCGTGTTAGCCAGGATGGTCATGATCTCCTGACCTCGTGATCCGCCCGTCTTGGCCTCCCAAAGTGCTGGGATTACAGGCTTGAGCCACCGCGCCCGGCCCAGATTTCTTTTTTTCTTCTTTCTTTGCCTTCTTCTTCTTCTTCTTTTTTGAGACAGAGTCTTCCTATTTTGCCCAGGCTAGTCTCAAACTCCTGCCCTCAAGTGATCCTCCTGCCTCAGTCTCCCAAAGTGCTGGGATTATAGGCATGAGCCACTGCCCTCGGCTGGATAAGATTTCAAATGGCTCAGTTTCTGTCTTTTATTTCTAGAATTTGTTTTCAAAAGGTTGTAAAAGGTCAACTGAACCAAGTGAACTATGACAACAGAACTGTTAGGTTAAGGTGAAATTTTAGCTAATTTAGACGTGAACAGTATCCCCAAGGACAACAGGCAGACTTGGAACAATGCATGCTTTGAGTATGTCAGGGACCTGTACGTCCCACTCAGCCAGGATCAGGTTCTGGTTACAGCATCAGGCACTAATTACTTAAGAATGACAAATATTTACCTCCTCAGAAACTCTCCCAGGAAGGAATCGGCTAAAGAGAACACAAAATCCATCAGAAGGAGACGGTAGATGTCCTGGCCAATGAGAGTTTCCCAACACTGGAAGGCAAACAAGAGTCCAGACGTGGGAAGGGGCTGTGGCCTCAGCTCAATTCTCCTCTGTTCCTGGCTCTATGTACCCATTCGGACATAGCTAATGGTTGGGTTTGACCAAGTCCTTGTGTACTCAAAAAAGTAGATTCACTCTGAAAAAATGCAGCTGAGTTTGTTTTCAAGGGTGGTGTTCTCTTTTGGGTTTCCTTCTTCCCCCGATTAAAGCTTGCCTTCCACACATACCCAAACTTTCCCAGTTCGTGATCTCTCCCCATAAAACTTTTCATCCGTGCCCCATCCCCTCTGGATCCCATTGCTCAGCCAAGGGTAATCAGTTTCTTCAAGAGAGCAGGAAGTGCCAACGGCTAAGAATGGCTTCACTCTTTTTGCTTATTGACCTTAAAAAAAATCAATTAATGTCTGCTTGATTAAGAAAGTGGTCTAGAGGTTTAGTAGGCTAGTGTAAAGTGGAAGCTCAAATTAGTCAGTTTATAAAAGTAGTCACTAGGAACTTTTGCAGGAAGTCAGTGCTATCAGCTGATAGACTGGGAGCTTTTAGATTTGGCTGGAGGAGAGGAAACTTTTGGGTACATGGCCCAAGGATGGATGAATGATGAATAAGTAAATGGATAGATGGACATATAGATGGATGGATGAATGGATGGATGAATAGATGGCTGGATGAATACGTGAATTGATAGATGGATGCATGCATGAATGAATACATGGATGAATAAATGGATGGATGGTTAGATAAATGGATAGACTAATACATGAATGAATAGATAAATATATATATGGATTAATGGATGAATGGATCCATACATGGATGGATAAATGGATAAGTGGATGGATGTATGAATGGATGGATAGATGGATACATGGATGGACAGATGAATACATGGATGGATGAATAGATGCATGGATGGATAAATGAATGATAGAGGGATGATGGATGGATGCATGAATGGATAAATGCATGGAAGAAGAATATGGTATCTGCTGTAACCATACTAACTTGCAGGGCTGATTTTGATTCTCTTCGACAATTAGGGAGAGAAGTTGAGGGTGCCATGTTCACATAAGATGGTTTGAGTCTAGACACAGCAGAGCTGTTTTAGGGCCCAGGAATAATGGGTGACAGAGAAATAGAGAGGGGCTCCTGATTCCCTGACTCTACTTCCAACCCCAGGGCATCCTGGGTATCTGAGGGCTCATGATGACCATCAGCTAAGGATTACTGTGTAATGTGAAGGCACATTATCATGGGGGATGCAGTAGCAGGGGCAGAGGCATCCCAATGAGAAGGCCAGGGAAGTTGGCTTGTTCCTAAATCCACATGGGACACTACCCTCAGGCACCCATTCTCTGAGGTTAGTGAAGACTAGAAACTGTAGTCAAGTGAAGAAGGGCCAGGAACAGTCAGCATTAGGACATAATTGTTACTGCCAGCATTTATGAGTTTACAGATTGGTAAAGCCCAGGGTATCTAGGTTACAGGGAAAATAGAACATCAAGGATCAAAAAGGATTTTGTCCAACCCCAAGGCTGTTAGGACAGACTAGCGCTAAAATTACTACTGTCCACTGCATATGCTGGGCACTGAACTTATACTACACATGATATTGTTTAATCCCAATTTTACAGATGAGAAAACTGAGGATCAAAGAGATTAAGTGACTCGGCAGATGACACAGCACAGCTGGCCTTTGAATCATGTCCTCCTGACTCTAGAACCTGAGCTTTTTTGTTGAGACCCATTTTGCCTTACGTTGCTTTCCAGATTAGTTTTCGTTCTCTTTCCACAAGGGATTAATACCAACTATGGAGTGTGATGACTCTTGAGAAACCCATGTCTTCCCTGTTGGTCAAATGCTAAGAAACCAAACTTAAGGCAGAGAAGCTTAGAATCTCACCTCTTCACCAGACAGGGCCACGTTGTTGAGCCAGTAGTAACAAAGAATGCCAATTATTGATATTTTCAAAAAGATGTTTCTAAACAGAAGAGACAACATTTATGATTACTTTCAATGGCAGTCTTTCACGCTGTCTGCCAATAGTTCCTTTGGGACACATGGTAAGATCGAAATTCCTGGCGAATGGTGAATGAATTGTGGTGAATGAATTGTGAGCAGAAGCAACCTGTGTCACTTCTAAGCTGGAGCACGTAATGCCCCTGTGAGACCCTCCAGAACTCCCCATCTTCCTTTTGGAAAGGCGATCAATGATATTCAAGATGATTGCTGCTCTCTTAGCCTGGATCCCTCAGTGACTAACATAGGAAGGTCCCTCCTGCCAATCCACACTGTGTACGTAACATGAGTAAGAAATAAACCTTTGTGTTCTAAACCACTGAGATTTGGGGGATTGTTACTGAAGTGTAACCTGATTTATTCTGACTGAATAAATCAGGTTCTCTTTTGTTGCATCTCCAAATGATCTGATTTCACTTCCCATTATAATAGTAAATGTACATAAAGTTTATTGGGTGCTGATGCAACATACACTGCCAAGCTCTTTATTGAATCATCCTCCTCAGTCTTTACAACTCCATCATCTAGTAGATGGTATTTTGTGCCCATCATACTCAATATGCAAGGTTATGGGGTGCAGTGAGACCTAATATTTCCCCTTCTATATGTACTTTAAAAAGTGGTACCACGGATTGGTGGGTGGGATGTGGGGAATAATGAGGGCATAGGAATATGGTCAGAGTTTTCTTTCCCCTTCCTCCCTCCCTCCCTCCCTCCCTCCCTCCCTCCCTTCCTTCCTTCCTTCCTTCCTTCCTTCCTTCCTTCCTTCCTTCCTTCTTTCTTCCTTCCCTCCCTCCCTCTCTTTCTTTCTTTCTTCTTTCTTTCTTCCCTCCCTCCCTTCCTCCTTCCTTCCTTCCTTCCTTCCTTTCTTTCTTTCTTTCTTTCTTCCTTTCTTTCTTTCTTTCTTTCTTTTTTCTTTCTTCCCTCCCTCCTTCCTTCCTTCCTTCCTTCCTTCCTTCCTTCCTTCCTTCCTTCCTTCCTTCCTTCCTTCCTTCCTTTTTTTGAGACAGGGTCTCACTCTGTTACCCAAACTGGAATGCAGTGATGTGCTCTTGGCTCACCGCAGCTTTGACCTCCCAGGCTCAAGCACTTCTCCCACCTCAGCCACCTGAGTAGCTGGGACTACAGGTGCAATCAACCATGCCTGACTAATTTTTAAATTTTTTGTAGAGATGGAGTCTCACCATGTTGCCCAGGCTGGTCTTGAACTCCTGGGCTCAAGCAATCCTCCCACCTTGGCCACCCAAAGTGCTAGGATTACAGGCATGAGCCACTGCACCTGTCTGGAATTTTCATAATACGAATTGGATATAATCGATTGACTGACCGATTTGCTCATTCATTCACCAACCATTCTTGAACACCTATGATATCCCAGGCACTGTGAACAAAGCAAAGATTTCCCCCATAAACTGTGGGGGAGGAAGATAATAAATAAATACAAATATGTCAGGAAGTGGTAAGAAAATTATACTGCAGAGAGTGAGCTGGGATCATGCCACCGCACTCCAGCCTGGGCGACAGAGTGAGACTCCATCTCAAAAAAAAAAAAAAAAGAAAGAGAAAATTATACTGCAGAGGAGAAAAGGTGGTAGGGAGCTGTTATTTTTAATGGGATATGTAAGAAAGAGTGCAACATGAGGGTGATGTTTGAAGAACACAAAATGCATTCAGGAAGCAAGCCATGTGGTCGTGTGTGGGAAGAACATTCCAGGCCCATGCAAAGGTCCAGAGGTGGGAATACAGTTTGGCATGTTTGTGAACGCTTAGGAGGCCTGTGACGGGGACAGGCAGTGAGCAAGGACAGGGGGAGAAAATGAAGCTGGAGTGCTCGCTGGGAGCCAGATCTCACAGACCATGGTAAGGCAAGGGCTATGGAACTGATCAGCAAAGAAACTCAGTCTGCACTGTACAGACCTATACTTTTTTTTTTTTTTTTTTTTTTTTTTTTGAGACTGAGTCTCCCTCTGTCACCCAGGCTAGAGTGCAGTGGCACAATCTCGGTTCACTGCAACCTCTGCCTCCCAGGTTCAAGCAATTCTCCCACCTCAGCCTCTCGAGTAGCTGGGATTACAGACGTGCGTCAGCACACCCAGCTAATTTTTGTATTTTTAGTAGAGACGGGGTTTCTCTATGTTGGCCATGTTGGCCAGGCGGGTTTCAAACTCCTGACCTCAGGTGATCCACCTGCCTTGGCCTCCCAAATCACTGGGATTACAGGCATGAGACACCGCACCTGGCCTACAGATCTATACTTATAAACCCCACCATAACCAGGAAGAAGGCAGGGAAGAAACTAGAAGGACAAAATTTGGGTAGTTCCAGACTTTGTGTATCAAAACTCCAGGATCACTTCTAGCACATATGGTACCTTTGTGGGAATCACAAAAAGGCACCCCGTGGAGGCCAGTGAGTTGCCCAAAGCACTCCTCCCACCTTTGTTTGGGTGGTGGAATTACAAAAATGCGCCTCTTCCTCCCATCTGAGGCAGTGGGTACCAGGACTCACAGCTTGACTAAGGGGAACGCTGGATGATTTCAGGCCCCTCCTCAACCTAGGAGCCTTTGTGTGTGCACTGCCTGCCCATCTGTACATCCCATACTTGAGAACTACATCAATCCCCCGCTGGTAGCAATCAGGAAAGCAATCAAGCCATGACTTTGAGCAAAAGCCCACACCACACAAACAGACTTCGCTCTTTTGTTGTTAAGACAGGGTCTTGCTCTGTTGCACAGGCCGGAGTGCAGTGGTGCAATCATAGGTAACCTCAGACTCCTGGGATCAAATGATCCTCTCACCTCAGCCTCCTGAGTAGCTGGCACTAACAGGTACATGCCACTGCATCCAGCTGACTTTTTGTATAGCCAGCATCCAGCTATGTTGTCCAGGCTGTTCTCGAACTCCTGGTCTCAAGTGATCCTCCCCTCTCAGCCTCCCAAAGAGCCGGGATTACTGGCATGAGCCACCACGCCCAGCCACACTTTACTTTTGAAATTCCTTCTTTCTGGAGAACAAAACTTTGATACTAAAGCATAATCTTTTCTAGCTACCATCCCAACTTCTCCCCGTGGAAATAGAGGCTGGTGTTGGGCGCGACAGATCACCTACCGGATCAGGAGAATGTAGACTTCGTGCCGTGGCATCTCGTACCTCTCCACGAGCCTGAACATGGAGTAGATGCACGGCACGGCCAGATTAATGCAGGACACAACGAAAGGCAGTAACAGCACCGCTCCAGGGTTACTGTGCGTCTTCAGGAACTGCAGGGGATCGGGGAGAGAATGGAGGGCTGACTTGTACACTGTACCCCTTTCTGCCTCACCCAAAAGTCTCCCATGATAGAAAACCTGCGAAGTAGCTCCTCTGGGGTTAACTCTTTAGCTATTTATTTATTTTTATTTTTTTGAGATGGAGTCTCACTCTGTTGCCCAGGCTGGAGTGCAGTGGCGTGATCTCGGCTCACTGCTACTTCCACCTCTTCAGTTCAAGTGATTCTCCTGCCTCAGTCTCCAGACTAGCTGGGATTACAGGCATGCACCACCATACCCAGCTAATTTTTGTATTTTTAGTAGAGATGGGGTTTTCCCATGTTGGCCAGGCTGGTCTCTAACTCCCGACCTCAGGTGATCCATCCACCTCGGCCTCCCAAGATGTTGGGACTACAGGCACGGGCCACTGCACCTGGCTAGGTTAACTGTTTTAGTAACTGTTTTAGCTAGGTACCATTAATTTGCTTACCCCGTGCCAAGCAAACTGAGGCTCAGGGAGGGGAAGACACTTATCCAAGGTCACCTAGCAAGGAAGTGGTAGATTGGAGCCTAGGTGGGTCCCACTCAGGAGCCTGAGCTCCAACAGTCATTCTGTGGCTTTCCGTTTTTTACCAAGATGCCCGGGGCAATGAGGATGTGCTCCCGCCTGTTGACCATAAGCTGAGTCTCCTGAAGCTACAGCCCAAGGGGATCAATCACCATGGAATTTCTCCTTGCCTCTCCTGCGTGGCCTTGTTCATTTTCACCAGGCTTCACCTGTCTCTGAGTTCTGAATTAGGGGGGTTGGGGTCTACTAGCCCGTGCTGCACATTTTTCTTTCTTTGGAGATGGAGTCTCACTCTGTTGCCCAGGCTGGAGTGCAGTGGCATGATCTCAGCTCACTGCAACCTTTGCCTCCCAGGTTCAAGTGATTCTCCTGCCTCAGCCTCCCGAGTAGCTGGGATTACAGGGGTGCACCACCACACCTGGCTAATTTTTGTATTTTTAGTAGAGATGGGGTTTCACTATGTTGGCCAGGATGGTCTCGAACTCCTGATCTCAAATGATCGGCCCACCTCGGCCTCCCAAAGTGCTGGGATTACAGGCGTGAGCCACTGTGCCCAGCCCCATGCTGCACTTTTGTGTGAGGCTGGGAGAGGCACTGGGCCTCCAGGACGAGGTAGCACTCTGGCATTTGGCTGGGAATGGAGCCAGGGCTGCACCTCTGCCAGGCATCCTTTGTGACCCTTGGAGTTACCTGATATGTCACATTCCCACATCCTCCCTGCCTGGCCTCATCCTACCTCCATCTACCTCTGGATGGTTCAAAAGCACCACTTGCATTTTTGGTGGTATCTTTGGAGCCAGGGTAACCTGGGTTCCAGTATGGCTCCCTCCCCACACGGAAGCTGCAAGGTCTAGGGCCAGATCCTTAGCTTCTCTGAGCCCCTCTTCTCCATCTGTACAATGGAGAAATGATCACATAACCCATAGAGAGGTTGCAAGAATTAACTGAGATTAAACAAGGCAAGGTCTGGCCCCAGGGCTGTGAAACGACACAGCTGAGCTACCGTTCATGTGAAATCGTAGTCACCAATGAATGACCACCACCGTAGCCAGGACTACAGGTGCATGCCACCACGCTGGGCTAATTTTTAAAATTTTTATAGAGATGGAGTCTCCATGTTGCCCAGGCTGGTCTCTAACTCCTGGGTTCAGGTGATCCTCCTGCCTCAGCCTCCCAGAGTGTTGGGATTACAGGTGCAAGCCACTGTGCCTCACCCCTGCATTTTTAACAAGTTCTCTGCTGGTGCTGATGCTGCGGGCCATAGATCCTGGGTTGAACTGTGGGCTGCACAACATCGTTCCCCTCCAGCACCTCATCCCTACACCTGGTTCTCTCTGCCCTGGACCCTGGTGTTGGTTACCTCTAAGTTGTACTCAGCCAGGTAATAAACGGCTGCACAGCAGGCTATGGCCACCCCTGTAGAGACAACCCAGGCCATCACATAGGCAGAGAAGCGGGTCAGCTGCTGCTTGAACGTCAACTTGGCATTCTCCTGACGGAGCTCTGACAGGTTCTCCTAGAAACATAAGAAAGTCAAGTTTATGGCTGGGCATGGTGGCTCATGCCTGTAATCCCAGCACTTTGGGAGGCCAAGGAGGGTGGATCACTTAAGATCAGGAGTTTGAGCCCAGCCTGGCCAACATGGTGAAACCCTGCCTCTACTAAAAATACAAAAATTAGCAAGGCGTGGTGGTGCATGCCTGTAATCCCAGCTACTCGGGAGGCTGAGCCAGGAGAATCACTTGAACCTGGGAGGTGGAGGTTGTAGTGAACAGAGATCGCACCACTGCACTCCAGCCTGGGCGACAGAGTGAGACTCTGTCTCAAACAAATAAATAAATAAAAATAAATGAAAGTCAAGTTTATCTAGAGATCCCTCTCCACTGCTAGCAAAGATCCCCAGGGAATGCTTGCCACCCCCCAGAGACATAAATCCAGCCCAAATCCATAGGCGAGACAGAAACGGAACATTTATGATGAACAGGGATTATGGGAGACCCACGGAGGACTCTGAAATGGGCCAAGAATCTCCAAACACTGCTTCCATCTTACAGAAACAGTTGGGATTCATAGATAGGGACCATGTTCTTCAGAAAAGCACACTGAGGTCACAAAATTCTTTCTTGAAGAATAAGATTGGGTATCTGCACTGAGAAAGAAGCTCACATCTGTAGCCCTCTTGTCGAAGCCCCTTTATCTGGCTGGGTTTGGTGGCTCACACCTGAATTCCCAGCATGTTGGGAGGCTGAGGTGGGAGGATCACTTGAGCCCAGGAGTTTAAGACCAGCCTGGGCAACATAGTGAGACTCTCTCCCTGAAAAAAATTTAAAAATTAGTTGGGCACGGTGGTATGCACCCGTAGTCCCAGCTCCTCAGGAGGCTGAGGTGGGAGGCTAACTGCAGCCCAGGAGGTCAATACTACAGTGAGTTATGATTGCACCACTGCACTCCAGCTTGGGTGACAGAGCAAGACCTTGTCTCGAAAACAATAAAAAAAATTTAAAGCCCCTTTATTTATAAAATCAGCTTGCTCTTTTTTTTTTTTTTTTTTTTTGGAGATGGACCTTTCACTCTTGTTGCCCAGGCTGGAGTGCAGTGGTGCGATCTTGGTTCACTGCAACCTCCACCTCCCGGGTTTAAGTGATTCTCCAGCCTCAGCCTCCTGAGTAGCTGGGATTACAGGTGCCCGCCACCACACCCGGCTAACTTTTTGTCCTTTTTTTAAGTAGAGATGGGGTTTCATCATGTTGGCCAAGCTGGTCTTGAACTCCTGACCTCGTGATCTGCCTGCCTCGTCCTCTGAAAGTGCTGGGATTAGAGGTGTGAGCCACCATGCTCAGCTGCTTTTTCTTTTTAATAAGTTTGTGTCTATAGACCAGCGTTTCTCGACCTCTATACTATTGACATGGTGGGCTGCATAATTCTCTGTTGCGGGAGCTGTTCTACGCATTGTAGGATGTTTAGCAGCATCACTGGCCTCTACCCACTAGATATCAAGAGCACCCTCTTCCCAATTGTAACAATCAAAAAAGTCTCTAGATGTTGTCAAATGTCCCCCTGAGGGGCAAGATTTCTCTGGGTCGAAAATCATTGCCCTGGCTGGTTCACGCCTGTAATCCCAGTACTTTGGGAGGCCAAGGAGGGTGGATCACTTGAGGCTAGGAGTTCGAGACCAGCCTGGCCAATATAGTGCAACCTCATCTCTACTTTAAAAACTCCAAAAATTAGCCAGGTGTGGTGGCAGATGCCTGTAATCCCAGCTACTTGGGAGGCTGATGTAGAAGAATTGCCTGAAACCGGGAGGCAGAGGTTGCAGTGAGCCAAGATCAAGCCACTGCACTCCAGCCTGGGCAGCAGAGTGAGATTCCGATAAAAAAGAAAAGAAACAAAGAAAGAAAAACAGCCAGGCATGGTGGCTTGTGCCTGTAATCCCAGCACTTTGGGAGGCCGAGGCGAGTGGATCACGAGGTCAAGAGATCGAGACCATCCTGGCTAACACGGCGAAACCCCCTCTCTATTAAAAATGCAAAAAAAAAAAAAAAAAAAAAAAATAAGCCAGGCGTGGTGGTGGGCTCCTGTAGTCCCAGGTACTTGGGAGGCTGAGGCAGGAGAATGGTGTGAACCCGGGAGGCAGAGCTTGCAGTGAGCCAAGATCGCACCACTGCACTCCAACCTGGGCAACAGAGCAAGACTCTGTCTCAAAAAAAAAACCACACACACACACACACACAAAAACCAAACAACAACAACAACAAAAACATTGCCTGAGAGTAAATATTTTTCTTTCTTTTTTTTTTTAAATTTATAGAGACAAATTCTCGCTGTGTTGCCCAAGTTAGTCTTGAACTCCTGAGCTAAAGCGATCCACTTGCTTTGGCCTCCCAAAGGGCTGGGATTACAGGCGTGAGCCACCTAGAGAAAAGCGCCTGGCCTAGAGTAAAGTTTAAACCTGGAACTGTGGGGTCAAGAAACAGGTACATTAACCAGGTGCAGTGGCTCACACCTGTAATCCCAGAACTTTGGGAAGCCAGGATAGGAGGATCACCTGAGCCCAGGAGTTCGGGACCTGGAGAACATAAGGAGATCTTGTCTTTACAAAAAATAAAAGTTAAAAAATTAGCCAGGCATGATGGCTCATGCCTGTAATCCCAGCTACTTGAGGGGCTGAGAAGGGAGGATCACTTGAACCCAGGAGTTTGAGGCTTACAGTGAACTATGATGGAGCCATTGCACTCTAGTCTGGGCAAAGTACATTTAACAGTGATATAAATTGCTAAATTGGCCTCCAATAAGATTGTATGAATTACAAAGCCAGTATGTCATGGGAAAACGTCCATTTCTCTACACTTTACCCAGCTCTAGGCACTATGAATATTTTAATTTTTTTTTTTTTTTTTGCCAGTCTCATGGGCAATAAAACAATACTTCATTATTACTTTAAGAAAAGTTACATGTAGCCGGGCGTGGTGGCTCAAGCCTGTAATCCCAGCACTTTGGGAGGCTGAGACGGGCGGATCACGAGGTCAGGAGATCGAGACCATCCTGGCTAACACGGTGAAACCCCGTCTCTACTAAAAATACAAAAAACTAGCCGGGCGAGGTGGCGGGCGCCTGTAGTCCCAGCTACTGGGGAGGCTGAGGCAGGAGAATGGCGTAAACCCGGGAGGCGGAGCTTGCAGTGAGCTGAGATCTGGCCACTGCACTCCAGCCTGGGAGACAGAGCCAGACTCCGTCTCAAAAAAAAAAAAAAAAAAAAAAAAAAAAAAAGAAAAGTTACATGTATATTGGAGAAGGGAAGGAGACCAGCCGACAGCAAATGAGTAAAGTGAGCTCGCCTTACCCTTATCTCGGTGCTAAGATTCTTCTGTTTTAGCTTCACAGCTTTTTCATGAGTGACAGTGAAGTCCCAGCAAAAGATCAGCTTAGTGATCCCTCCAGAGTAAATGTGGGGGTTAATGAAGTTGTCCCGGAAGTACGTGGCCATGCTGGAGAAGGCAGAAACCAGAATACCTGAAGGTTATTACGGCAGTCACTGGGAGTACAGGGCTTCAACAAAGGGCAGTCCTGTTATTAATGGTGAAAGGCAACGTGAAGACTTAGCCCCAAGCTGTTGGCCTGGAGCAGTGTGGTCACAACACAGTGGTTAAACAAGCACTGGCTTTGGGGCCGCACAGGCCTGGCTTGCAACTCTGGCAACTGAGTTGCCAACTGAGGGATTATTGTCTTGTGAATGGTTCTGATTCTGAGCCTCAGTTTCCACATCTGTAGAGAGGGAATAACAGTAGTACTCACCTTACAGAATTTTTTTTTTTAGACAGAGTTTCACTCTTGTCTCCCAGGCTAGAGTCCAGTGGCATGATCTCCACTCACCGCAACCTGCACCTCCAAGGTTCAAGCGACTCTCCTGCCTCAGTCTCCCAAGTAACTGGGATTACAGGCATCCATCACCACGCCCAGCTAATTTTTGTATTTTCAGTAGAGGCAGGGTTTCACCATGTTGGCCAGGCTGGTCTTGAACTGCTGACCTCAAGTAATCCACCCAGTTCCCTGTTGCTGCTATAACAAATGACCACCAACTTAGTGGCTAAAAACAACACAAATTTGTTCTTTTTACCCTTCCAGAGATCAGAAGTCAGAAAATTGTTTTTTCCTTGTTTTTATGTTTGTTTGTTTGTTTAGAGACGAGGTCTTGCTGTGTGGCCCAGGCTGGAGTGCAGTGGTGTAGTCATAGCTTACTGCAGCCTCCACCTCCCAAGCTCAAGCCATCCTACCGCCACAGCCTCCAAAGTAGCTGGAACTAACAGGCACATGCCACCATGCCCAGCTAATCAGAAAATGAGTCTCACAGGGCTAAAATGAAGGTGTTGGCAGGGCTATGTTCCTCCCAAAAACTCTAAGGGAGAATCCATTTCCTTGTCTTTTCCAGCTTCTACAGGGTGCCCCCTTTCCTTGGCTTGTGGCCATCTCCTCCATCTTCAAAGCCAGCAGGGTAGCATCTTCTCATCTCCCCGCTTCTCTCTGACCTCCTGCCTCCCTCTTATAAAGACCCTTGTGATTCCATTGGGCCCACCCAGATAATCCAGGATAATATCCCCACTTAAAAATCCTCAATCACATCTGCAAAGTACCTTTTGTTATGTGAAGTTACATATTCACCAGTTCTGGGGATTAGGCTGTAGACATCTCTGGGGGATGGGGGGAGATTATTCAGCCTTCCAAAGAGTCCATGCAGTGCTTACAGCAGCAAGCAGTTGATGAAGGCACTGTTGTTGTCACGGGATGTCTCAGGCCCAGGAAGCCCTGAGCACCCACACAAAAATGCTGCATAAGACAAACGGATGCTGCTCTTCTGAAATTTGCCACCACTCAGTAACAGCAACTTAAGAATCATTTCTGGCCAGGTGTGGTGGCTCACACCTGTAACCCCAGCACTTTGGGAGGCCCAGGCGGGGGGATCACCTGAGATCAGGAGTTCAAGACCAGCCTGGCCAACATGGCAAAACCCCATCTCTACTAAAAATAGAAAAATTAGCTGGACTTGATGGCACAAGCCTGTGATCCCAGCTACTCAGAAGGCTGAGACAGGAGAATCACTTGAACCCGGGAGACGGAGGTTGCAATGAGCCAAGATCGTACCACTACACTCCAGCCTGGATGACAGAGCAACACTGTCTCAAAATAATAATAATAATAATAATAATAATAATAATAATATCATTTCCTACTTTGACAGAACAAAACAAAATCTCATTTTAGTTTGAATTAGCATGCTGGCAGTCAGGTTGCTGTGGGTTGAACTGTGTACTTCCCAAAATTCATATGTTGAAGTCCTAATGCCCCAGTACCTTAGAATGTGACTGTATTTGGAGGTAGGTCTTTTAAGTGGTAATTAAAGGCCAGGTGCAGTGGTTCATCCCTGTAATCCCAGCACTTTGGGAGGCCGAGGCAGGTGGATCACTTGAGGTCAGGAGTTTGAGACCAGTCTGGCCAACATGGTGAAACCCCGTTTCTAATAAAATTACAAAAATTAGTCTGGCATGGTGGCGTGTACCTGTAGTCCCAGCTACTAGGGAGGCTGAGGCAGGAGAATCCCTTGAACCCAGGGAGGCAGAGGTTGCAGTGAGCTGAGATCACACCACTGCACTCCAGCCTGGGCAACAGAGCAAGACTTCATCTCAAAATTAATTAATTAATTAATTAAAGTGGTAATTACATTTTTAAAAAATGGGGTCATTAAATTGGGTCCTAATTCAATAGAAATGGCATCTTCATAAAAAAGGGAGATTAAGACACAGAGGGACAACCACGTGAAGACACAGGCAGGAGACAGTGGCCATCGACAAGCGAAGGAGGAGGGAACCAACCCTGCTGACACCTTGATCTTGATCTTGGACTTCAGGCCTCCAGAACCATGAGAAAATAAATTTCTGTTGTTTAAACCAATGGTCTGTTGTACTTTGCTAGGCAGCCCTAGCAAACTAATACAGAGATTGCATGTTGTTTTTCTTTGTTTCTCTCTCTATGTTTTTTTTGAAACAGGATCTCCAGTTGCTCAGGCTGGAGTGTAGTGGAATGATCTCAGCTCACTGCAGCCTCGACCTAATGGTCTCAGGTGATTCTCCCACCTCAGCCTCCCGAGTAGCTGGGACTACAGGCGGGCGCCACCAAGCCAGGCTAACTTTTTGTATTTTTAGTAGAGATGGGGTTTCAGCATGTTGCCCAGGCCAGTCTCGAACTCCTGGACTCAAATGACCAGCCTGAATTGGATTCCCAGAGTGCTAAGATTACAGGCATGAGCACCACACCCAGGGTTTCGTATGTGTATTTTCCATTTGTACCTCCTGTCTGATAGTTATCTATCATGTTCTTCTCTTCATATCATTGCTGGGTAATTGCACCCTTATTATCAAGCTGACCAATTTCTTAAAAGCACACAAAAACCTCTCTCCCTCTATCCAACCTCCTATTTTATATTGCGGGACAAGGAATAATCGGACAGCAATAGAAAGTCAAAACTGCAGGCTGGGCACGGTGGCTCACACCTGTAATCCCAGAACTATGGGAGGCCAAGGCGGGTGGATCACCTGAGGTCAGGAGTTTGAGATCAGCATGCTAACATGGTCAAACCCCGTCTCTATTAAAAATACAAAAATTAGCAGGGGCATGGTGGCAGGCACCTGTAATCCCAACTACTGGGGAGGCTGAGGAAGGAGAATCACTTAAACCTGGGAGGCAGAGGTTGCAGTGAGCCAAGATTATGCCACTGAACTCCAGCATGGGTGACAGAGCAAGACTCCGTCTCAAAAAAAAAAAAAAAGAAGAAAAGACGGAAGGAAGGAAGGAAGGAAGGAGAGAGAGAGAGAGAGAGAGAGAGAGAGAGAGAGAGAGAGAGAGAGAGAGAGAGAGAGAGAGAGAGAGAGAGAGAGAGAGAGAGAGAGAGAGAGAGAGAGAGAGAGAGAGAGAGAAGAGAGAGAGAGAGAGAGAGAGAAGAAAGAAAGAAAGAAAGAAAGAAAGAAAGAAAGAAAGAAAGAAAGAAAGAAAGAAAGAAAGAAAGAAAGAAAGAAAGAAAAGAAAGAAAGAAAGTCAAAACTGAAGAAAAATTGTTATCTGGGTAATTTTTGAGTTTCTTGGATTTTTGCCGAAATCTCACATGACCCTCAGAATCAGGAAATGCAGACGCTTCCATACCTGAATAGCAAACTGAAGAAGCAGGTGGTCAAGCATGCTCCGATCGTGAAGATGTAGGCCAGTTGCATGTTGTAGGATGCCCCGCTGTTCCCGTGCTGGATGGTGGAATTGGTGTAAAAGCCATAGTACATCACTGTGTCCCTAAAATAACCCTGAAAGGGACAATAAACCCTAGGTCAGGTGGACCTCCTGAAAAAAAAGGTAAACGACTATGGTCATGAGAGTTGACTTCTCCTGAATACAAGAAGCTTGGGCCAGTCAGTTTCGACATTTTGTTGTCCAGGAAAGGGGCACTGAGAATGTGGACATGGTGTCACTGGGCTCTCAGACTTGAAAAGGAATCCAACGTAATTTTATAATTTTAGACCATTGGTTTAAACAACAGAAATTTATTTTCTCATGGTTCTGGAGGCCTGAAGTCCAAGATCAAGATGTCAGCAGGGTTGGTTCCCTCTGAGGTCTTTCTCCTTGGCTTGTAGACGGCCACTGTCTCTTGCCTGTGTCTTCACGTGGTTGTCCCTCTGTGTCTTAATCTCCCTTTTAATTTTACAAGCCGTTACCACCTGGACCCAGTGACCAAGTGAAACATCAGCAAGAACACGACAGCCAGGCCTGTCGTATCACCAGTATTATGTCCCTCTGTCACCAGTATTATGGCTAAACATACTTAATAGGAAACAAATCAAGCCTTTAGGCCTACATTTCAGTGCACAGGAAATAAGAAGCCAGATAAACAAATTCTAGAAACTACTAGGAAATAATCAGACAATACCAGAAGGTAGGATGTTGGAATCTACATAGTGGCAGGTCCAATTTCTGCAATAAGCCAATGTCAAGAAAAAAGGGGCTGGCCTGGGAAGATGATTTTTTATTTATTTATTTTTTTGAGATGGAGTCTTACTCTATCACTCAGGCTGGAGTGCAATGGCAAGACCTTAGCTCACTGCATCCTCCACCTCCCAGGTTCAAGCAATTCTCCCTGCCTCAGCTTCCCTAGTAGTGGGTACTACAGGCACCCGCCACCACATCCGGCTAATTTTTGTATTTTAAGTAGAGATGGGGTTTTGCATGTCGGCCAGGCTGGTCTCCAACTTCTGACCTTGAGTGATCCACCAGCCTCAGCCTCCCACCACGCCTAGCTGATTATTTTAGATTAATAGAGATTTAAGGGGGGGAAAAAAAGCACAGAATGTAAAATCTGATTGTTGACTGAATCCTAGTCTGAATAAGCAAGTTATGAAAGACATTTTGGGGTCCAGGCATGGTGGCTCACACCTGTAATCCCAACACTTTGGAAGGCCGAGGCAGGTGGATCACTTGAGGCCAGGAGTTCAAGACCAGCCTGGCCAATATGGTGGAACCCCATTTCTACTAAAAATACAAAAAATTAGCCAGGTGTGGTGGCACATGCCTGTAATCCCAGCTACTTGGAGGCTGAGGCATGAGAATTGCTTTAACCTGGGAGGCAGAAGTTGCAGTGAGCTGAGATCATGCCACTGCACTCCAGCCTGAGTGATAGAGCAAGACTCCGTCTCAAATACATACATACATACATACATATGTACATACATACATACATACATACGTACATACATACATACATACATACGTACAAACATACATACATACATACGTACAAACATACATACATACGTACACATGTACGTACAAACATACGTACACACATACGTACAAACATACATACGTACGTATGTACAAACATACATACGTACATACATACATATGTACAAACATACATACATACATATGTACAAACATACATACATATGTACAAACATACATACATACATACGTACAAACATACATACATACGTACAAACATACATACATACATACATACGTACAAACATACATACATACATACACACGTACAAACATACATACATACACACGTACAAACATACATACATACATACACACGTACGTACAAACATACATACGTACACACGTACGTACAAACATACATACGTACACACACATATGTACAAACATACATACATACACACATATGTACAAACATACATACATACATATGTACAAACATACATACATACATACATATGTACAAACATACATACATATGTACAAACATACATACATACATAAGTACATACATACATATGTACAAACATACATACATACATATGTACAAACATACATACATACATACATATGCACAAACATACATACATACATACATACATAACATTTTGGGCTGGATGCAGTGGCTCACACCTGTAATCCCAGCAAATCCCAGCACTTTGGGAGGCCAAGGCAGGCAGATCGCTTGAGCCCAGTAGTTTGAGACCAGAATGGGCAACATGGCGAAACCCTATCTCTGCAAAAAACTATAAAAATTAGCTAGACATGGTGGTGGCATGTGCCTGTAGTCCCAGCTACTCGGGAAGCTGAGGTGGGAGGATCATTTGAGCCTAGGAGTAGAAGGTTGCAATGAACTGAAATCACACTACTGAACTCCGGCCTGTGTGACAGAGGGAGACCCAGTCTCAAAAAAAAAAAAAAAAAAAAGAAGACATTTTGGGGAAAATTGGGACAATTTGAATATGGTC
Organism: Rhinopithecus roxellana; assembly: GCF_007565055.1. Lineage (NCBI taxonomy): Eukaryota > Metazoa > Chordata > Mammalia > Primates > Cercopithecidae > Rhinopithecus > Rhinopithecus roxellana. The sequence continues at coordinate 46,543,928 of NC_044568.1, forward strand.
TGGATTTTAGATGATACTAATTTTTAATTTTCTTAGGTGTGATAATGGTATTGTGACTGTAGAGAGGTGCGCTTATTTTTCAGAGATGAGTGTTGAAAAATTTCAAGTTAAAAATATCTTGACATCTGTAGTTTACTTTAAAATGCTTCCAAAAATAATGAAAGAAAACAAATATGGCCATTTAAGACCTACACAGTGGCTATATGGGTGTTTATTATACTACTCTGTATATTTTTGTATGTTTGAAATTTTTCATAGTAAAATGTTCCCTATATTCAAATATACCCTATATATACTGGGCCAAGCATGGTGGCTCATGCCTGTAATCCCAGCACTTTGGGAGGCTGAGGCTGGAGGATTGCTTGAGGCCAGGAGTTTGAGACTAGCCTGGGCTACGTAGCGAAACCCCGTCTCTACAGAATTTTTTTTTAATTAGCCAGGCATGGTGATGTGGGCCTGTAGTCCCAGCTACTGGTGAGACAGAGGCAGGAGGATTGCTTGAGTCTGGGAGGTCAAGGCTGCAGTGAGCTGTACTGCACAACTGCACTGTAGGCTGGGTGACAGAGTGAGACCAAAGAAAGAAAGGAGGAAGAAAGAAAAGAAAGAAAGAAGAAAGAAAAAAAGGAAGGAAGAAAGGAAGGAAGGAAGGAAGGAAGGAAGGAAGGAAGGAAGGAAGGAAGGAAGGAAGGAAGGAAGGAAGGAAGGGAAAGAAAGAAAGAGAGAGAAAGAGAGAAAGAAAGGAAGGAGAAAGACAGAGGGGAAGGAAGGAAAGAGAGAAAGAAAGAGAAAGAAGGAAAGAAAGAAAGAAAGAAGGGAAAGAAGGAAGGAAGGAATGAAGGAAGGAAAAAGGAAAAAGAAAGAAAGAAAGAGAGGGAGGGAGGGAGGAAGGAAGGAACGAAGAGAGAAAGAGAGAGAGAGAGAAAGAAGAAAGAAGAAAGAAATAAAGTACAATCCTATCCTCTTTTTATTTTTAAAAGCATAATAATCTATGCATCTGTCATCTATTATTTACTCATTTTTATCAAGTATGTATCTATCAATGTTTGTACAGGAAGAAAAAACAGTCTACAAAGATATATCTCAAAATGGGGAGTTGGACAAAGGAAAAATATAAAAAGAACTTTCTCCTACTTTTCTTCTATAGTAGGAATTTTTCAAAAGGAACATTGTATTTTGTAGAAATAAAAATAAAAAGAAAGAAAATATAGATCTATAAACACCAACACAAGAAGATGTCCACCACATATTGCTAAGTAAAAAAAAAAAGCAAGTTGTAGATAATATGCAATGAATAATTCATCTTTTGTAAGAAAAGAAAACGATGCATCTGTACATGCACAGAAGCGTCCCTATGTTTGCCAAAAAAATGTGTGGATAAAAACAAACTGTTCAAGATGGTTGCCTCTGGAGACAGAAATTCCACTATGATGTGTGTATATTACTTAGCAGGAAAACACTTTATTGATTGATTGATGATTGAGACAAGGCCTCGCTCTGTTGCTCAGGCTAGAGTGCAGTGGGGGGAATCTTGCTCCACTGCGATCTTCGTCTCCTGGGCTCAAGCAATCCTCTCACCTTAGCCTCCCGAGTAGCCAGAATTACAGGTGTGCGCCACCATGCCCTGCTAATTTTTGTATTTTTGTAGAGACAGGGTTTTGCCATGTTGCCCGCTGGTCTCCAACTCCTGAGCTCAAGTGATTCACCTGCTTTGGCCTCCCAACTTGCTGGGATTACAGGCATGAGTCACCACACTCAGCCAGGAAAACATTTAAACATCCACTTTCTCCATCAGTTGACCCCCAGACAAAATGAGATGTGTCAGTGGGTGACCGGCAAGCCATGTCCCTGGGTTTCCAAGGTAATTGGTGCACTTGGGGTAGGGGAAACAGAGAACTTACCACCCCAGTGAAAAGCTCCAGCCCAGTGAACTGGAGGGTGTTCTTTTCGGCTACGGCAAACTGAGGGATTATGATGAAACTGAAGTTCACGATGAATGAGAAAATGTTGAACTTCAAAAGCCATCTCAGAAAGTTGAAATAGGAGAGGACGCTGGTTCCAAACTTGCCTCCAATGATCTTCAGCGTCTTCTGCCATAGGCTGATGGAATTAAGAATTTCCGACAGGCTGTTCTTGGATCTCCGATAAGCCTGGAGTCAGGATTCAAAGCAGGTGGCTTGCTGTTGACTCAACAAATATTGATTGAGCAGGTACCATAATAACAAAAAAGGCCACCATGTCTGGAGTATTGCTAAGTGCAGGCACCATGCTAGGCAAATTTGCAAACATTATGTCACCTCTAAGGTGGAGGTATTATGACCTTCCCAGGTTTGCTGTTGAAGGCGCCACTCCCAATGGCCAAGTTGGCCAATGAACTCAGCAATCTCTTAGTTCTTCCCCACACCCACTTCATTTTCCCACCCCTGTGCTAACTGATGGCTCTGGGCAATGAAATCGCTCTGATTTTTGGTTCGTCTTCCCCCTGAGTCCCCTTCATCCTCACTCTCCTCCCTCCCTGTTTTCACCCTCTTGCTGTGCCTGTTTTACTGACTTACCCGTGAAATGGAGTTCAGACACTGCACACAGCAATTGAGCTGAAGGATACGATGGGTCTGCTTGCTTTTTTCTTTGTCAACTATTTTCCTGTAGGGAACAGCAAGAGAATATGAGAGATACAAATGTTGTAACTCGTTCACAAAATAGTTACATGGTGGCTCATGCCTGTAATCCCAACACTTCGGAAGGCTGAGGCAAGAGGATCACTGAGGCCAGGAGTTCAAGACCAGCCTGAGCAAAACAGTGGGACCTTGTCTCTGTTAAAAAAAAAAATTAATAAAAAATAGCTGGATGTGGTGGCGGTGCCTGCCTGTATAGTCCCAGCTACTCCAGAGGCTGTGGTGGGAGGATTACTTGGGCCCAAAAGTTTGAGACTGCAATGAGTTATGATCACACCATTGCAGTCCAGCCTGGGCAACTGAATGAGACCTCATGTCTTTCTTTCTTTCTTTCTTTTCTTTTCTTTTCTTTTCTTTTCTTTTTTTTCTTTTTGAGACGGAGTCTCACTCTGTCACCCAGGCTGGAGTGCGGTGGCCTGATTGAGGCTCACTGCAGCCTCTGCCTCCCAGGTTCAAGCAATTCTCTGCCTCAGCCTCCCGAGTAGTGGGATTACAGGCGTGCATCACCACACACCGCTAACTTTTGTATTTTTAGTAGAGACAGGATTTCACCATGTTTGCCAGGCTGGTCTCGAACTCCTGGCCTCAAGTGACCCACCCGCCTTGGCCTCCCAAAGTGCTGGATTACAGGCGTGAGCTACTGCGCCCAGCCAAGACCTCTTTTCTTAAAAAAAAAAAAAAAAAAAGTTATTGAACTCCTATGATGTGTTGGACATCATCCCAGGTGTTAAGACAACAATCTCCCTGGTTTACAGAGCTGACATCCTAGTTGTAAGTGAAAGACAGTAAGCAACAAATACAATAATAAAGTAGGGAAACTATGTAGTATATTAGAAGGTGATTTGTACTATAGAAAAAGAAAAAACAGAGTGAGGTAAAGAGATGGGAAGTAATGGGGTGGGGACAGTATTACAATTTGAAATAGGGTAAAATCTGAGCATTGCCCTATTTGAAGGAGAAGAGGGATTCATATAAAAATGTCCTGTGCATAGGGAACAGCCAGCACAAAGCACCAAGGCAGGCAGCACAGCAAGGGGGCCAGGGTGGCTGGAATGGAATCAACAAAGGGAAGGGGGGAGGATATGAATAACATCCATGGAGCAAGTATCCCTATATGTCAGTGGTTCTGATATGGCTTGGCTCTGTGTCCCCACCCAAATCTCACCTTGAATTGTAATAATCCCCATGTGTTATGGGAGGGACCTGGTGGGAGGTAATTGAATCATGGGAGCGAGTTTTCCCATGCGGTTCTCATGATAGTGAATAAGTCTCATGAGATCTGATGCTTTTTGTGTTTGTTGTTTGTTTGTTTGTTTGTTTGTTTTTGAGATGGAGTCTTGTTCTATTGCCCGTGCTGGAGTGCAGTGGTACAATTTCAGCTCACTGCAATCTCTGCCTCCCAGGTTCAAGCGATTCTCCTGCCTCAGCCTCCTGAGTAGCTAGGATTACAGTCGTCTGCCACCACACCCAGCTAATTTTTGTATTTTTAGTAGAGATAGGGTTTCACCATGTTGGCCAGGCTGGTCTTGAACTCCGACCTCAGGTGATCTGCCCACCTTGGCCTCCCAAAGTGCTGGGATTACAGGCGTGAGCCAGCGCACCCAGCCAATCTGATGGTTTTATAAAGGGCAGGTCCCCTGCACATGCCGTCTTGCCCATCGCCATGTAAGACGTGCCTTTGCTCTTCCTTCACTCTCTGTCATGATTGTGAGGCCTCCCTTGCTGTGTGGAACTGTGAGTCCATTAAACCTCTTTCCTTTATAAATTACCCAGTCTCAGGTATGTCTTTATTAGCAGAGTGAGAGCAGACTAATACAGGTTCTCAACCTAGGGGGATTTTACCCCCCAACAATTGGCAATGTCTGGAAACTTTTTTGGTTGTGAAACTAAGGAGTGGAGAGGGGGTGCTATTGTCATCAAGTATGTAGAGATCAGAGATGCTGCTATACACCCTACAATGAACAAAACAACCCCCACAACAGGGAAAGATCTAGCCCTAAGATGTTACTTGTACTGAGATTGAGAAATCCTGCTATAAGGTCTTTGGAGCCCCTACTGAGTGACAGCAGGAGCCATGCAGAGTTTGAAATGAAGTGTTTTCAGAAAGACACAGTCACAATTGGTCTCCTTACCCTTCCATGAACTCACCATATCTGCTTTGTTCTGGTTCTTTCCTGGCTTTCTTTGGTCCACCTCGAAGGCCCAACCCAATGTCATTGTCAATTGTCTTTAAAGGCCCAGTTCAAATGCCCCCTCTGTCTGCTTTTCCCCAGCAAAGTTAGGGAGGGCAGACCTTTCTGGTCCTCCCATTGCAATCTCTTTCTATTTTGACTTGACCTGATTTGCTTTCTGCCATTTGTAATTTACTTGTTGACAAATCTATTCCACCCTACCAGGCTTTGAAATTTATCTTTGAAACCTCAGAATATCCGGCATCCTTGACTCACTTACTAGTAATTGTTGTTGCATCTACTCTAGTACTTTCTGCCAACTATCTCAAATTGAAAAAAAAAAAAAAAGATTAAGCAACAATTAATGTAAACTCTGAAGGCTAAAACAGCCCTTACCCTTGGAGTTTGAATTACTGAGCTTATAAAACCCCCAAGATCTTTCTTTCCCACCCCCCACCCCCCCGCCCAATATGAGTCTTGCTCTGACACCCAGGCTGGAGGGCAGTGGTATGATCTTGGCTCACTGAAACCTCTGCCTCCCAGGTTCAAGTGATTCTCCTGTCTCAGCCTCCCCAGTAGCTGGGATTACAGGCACGTACTACCACACCTGGCTAAGTTTTGTATTTTTAGTAGAGATGGGGTTTCACCGTGTTGGCCAGGCTGGTCTTGAACTCCTGACCTCGTGATCTGCCCGTCTCAGCCTCCCAAAGTGCTGGGATTACAGGCGTGAGCCACCACGCTTAGCTGGTCTTTATTTTTTAAGTAAAGTTTTTATTTAGCATAGTTTGAGATTTACAGTAAACTTGGAAAGACAGTAGAGAAAATTTCCATATACCACTCACTAGTTTCCCCTGTTAACATTTTACATTTCCATGGTAGGTTTCTCAAAACTAACATACCAGTATTGGTACGTTACTATTACCTAAACTCTAGACTATTCAGATTTTACCAGTTTTTCCACCGATGTCCATTTTCTATTCCAGGATCTCGTCCAGGATACCACATTGCATTTACTTGTCACGTCTTTTTTAATTTTCATTTTTTGTAAAGATGGAGTCTCACTATGATGCCCAGGCTGGTCTCGAACTCCTGAGCTCCACTAATCCCACCACCTTGGCCTCCCAAAGTGCTGGGATTACAGGTGTGAGCCACCACATCTGGCCTGTCATGTCTCTTTAGAACTTTCTACTCCATGACAGTTTCTCAGACTTTCCTTGTTTTTGATGACTTTGACAGTTTCAAGGGGTACAGGCTGAGTGTTTTGTAGAATGTCCCTCGGTTGGGATTTGCCTAATGTTTTTTGCTGTTTAGACTGGGGTTGTGGGTTTTAGGAGAGAGTAGCACAGAGGAGACGTGTTTCCCCCATCACATGACTTATCTTTGGGGATGTTAACCTTAAGTCTTGGCCAAGGCAGTATTAGGCAGACTCTCCACTGGAAAGTTCCACCCCTCTCTTCCTCCCACGCCCTACTCTTTGGAAGCAGCTCACCAAGCAGAGTCCACACTCCAGCCCAAGAGCAGGAATTAAGCTGTAGCCCCTGGATAAAGTAGTGCCTACAGAGGGCATTTGAAATTTTTCTGTCAGGAAGATTTGTCTCTTCTATTGTGCTTATTTATTTCTTATCTTTTTGAGATGGGGCAAAAGTAGAAGATTGAGGTTCACTTGAAATCTGGGACAGAAGAAAAGCCTTTGGTCATACCTAAGGTTCCTTTTCTCTTCCATGGTCCTTGGCTGGTTCCTGATGGCTTTAATTCTGTCTCTGGATGTCATGGGTATAAGAGATGCAATTAACTTCTGTCCTATGAAAGAAATTAATGGAGTTTAATTTCTTTTTTCTTTAACAGAATCATAACACTAAAATGTGGTGCTGAAGGCAAAGCAAGTAACACAAGGAAAGAAGTATATGGACTTGGGGATCTCAAAGATCACAAAGGAAAACAACAAAAAGACACATATATGTGTTAAAAGCTCAAAGCCAGAGCAAATGAATAATGGCTGCACTCTCTTCCAATTCAGTGTTTTTCTCTTTCCTGCAACAAAAAACATTTAGCAAAGTCAACAAGGTCCTGCATATTTAGTCAGCCTACCTCTTCTCTCTCACTATTTTTTTTTTTTTTTTTTTTTGAGACAGGGTCTTACTGTGTCACCCAGGCTAGAGTGCAGTGGCATAATCACAGCCACCTTGAGGTGTAAGGGGAATCCCCAAAAGAGGCCCACCAACTCTCTCTGCTGAAGATGAGGAATTTGTGCCTCTCCTGGGCAGGAAGGGTGAGTAGACTGAGAGGAAGAAAGATGGAAGAGGGAACTATACAGAGATCCAGGGAGCCAGCAGTGTGAGAGGTGATGCCCCAATCTTCTTCAGTAAAGGGGCTAAACCCACTAAATGCTTTGTGTAAGTAAAGGGATGTTTTTCTTCTCCCTGAAATCATCAAGAACTGCTAGACTTTACACCTGGAATACCATGGGGGGGGGGGGACAGAAACAGCATCTCTGGGCCAAGCACGGTGGCTCATACCTGTAATCCCATCCCAGCACTTTGGGAGGCTGAGGCGGGCAGATCACCTGAAGTCAGGAGTTCAAGACCAGCCTGGCCAACATGGTGAAACCCTGTCTCTACTAAAAATACAAAAAAAAATTAGCCAGGCGTGGTGGCAGGTGCCTGTAATCCCAGCTACTTAGGAGGCTGAGGCAGGAGAACTGCTTGAACCCAAGAGGCAGAACCTGCAGTGAGCTGAAATCATACCATTGCACTTCAGCCTGGGCAACAAGAGTGAAATTCCATCTCAAATAAATACATTAAATTAAATTAAATTAAATTAAATTAAATTAAATTAAAAGGAACAGCCTCTCTGTTGGCCTCAGGAGCAGAGAGGCTGGAAGGTATCAGCTAAAATCTGGTTTCCTGATGGTCTTGCCAACAAGAGGCATCCTATCTGTTGCCTGAAGCCAGGGTGAGGAGGAATTGACTCAAAGTGAGACAGCATGGTGGTTAAGGATACAGGCTTGAGGCTGGACATGGTGGCTCACGCCTGTAATCCATTCCAGCACTTTGGGAAGCCAAGGTGGGCAGATCGCCTGAGGCCAGGAGTTCGAGACAAGCTTGGCTAACATGGTAAAACCCCATTTCTACTAAAAATACAAAAATTAGGTGTGGTGGCATGCACATGTAATCCCAGCTACTCAGCAGGCTGAGGCATGATAATCATTTAACCCTGGGAAGCAGAGGTTGCAGTGAGCCGAGATCATGCCTCTACACTCTAACCTGGGCGACAGCAAGACTTTGTCTCAAAAAAAAAAAAAAAAAAAAGAATGCAGTCTTGGGAATCAGATAGACCTGTATTTGGGCCCCAGATCTTCCAGGTCACTAAATTTATCTGAGCTATAGTTTTCTCATCAAGTACATGGAAATGCCTGCCTCAAAGGTGTGAAGTGCAGGGAGTACATAAAACTCAATTCGATGGATAACAAAAAGCAGGTGCTCTGCAGAGCACACGGCATATGAAATAAGCTTGATAAAAATAAGCTCTTGTTAGGGATGTCTTAAAGTGATCCCTTCCTTTGTCCTTGGCTTCCTTAGTTCAACCACAAAACCTTCCGCCCTTCCATATTACTCAATGTCCTTCTTTTAGAGACAGGATCTTACTCTGTCACCCAGGTTGGGTTGCAGTGGTGCCATCAGAGCTCGCTGCAGCCTCCAGCTCCTGGGCTCAAGAGATCCTCCCACCTCAGCATCCTGAGTAACAGGGACCACAGGTGTGCACTGTCATGCCTGGGTATTATTTTTAAAAATTTTTTGTAGCAATGAAGTCTCCCTTTGTTGCCCAGGCTAGTCTCGAACACCTGGGCTCAAGCAATCGTCTTACCTTGGCCTCCCAAAGCAGTAGGATTATAGGTGTGAGCCACCATGCCTGGCCCCACTCGATATCTAAAAAGTAAAATATGCTGTGGAAAATGAGGAAGTCTTTTTTCCTACTCCCCTACTCCTCTTCCCCAGCATTTCACTACCTTGAACAGTTTCACGTGAAGAACCAGGAGTGTCTATGCCCATGCACTCTAGGCTGTGAAGGGTCTGAGACATCGATTCATTCAAAGATGTTGAAAACTGCAGCACCTGGTTGCCCTTCTGGTCATTCCTTTTGCTGACGGTCTGAGAATCTACCACATCGATGTCAGATGTTGATGAAACCATGTTGATGCTTGAGTCTAGCAGCACCTTTTCCTGAAAAATCTGATTTGAGGATGGGTGGCTTTGGACCCCAGAGGAAACATTCTCAACCTCTATGATGATTTCATTCACATGGTCATCGGACAGCATCTCCTGCCTCCTGCAAACCTTCTTCCCCTTTGGGGTGGGCTTCCTGAGACTTCATACAGCAGTCAACGCTGGCACAGATTGGGACTCGCAGGGAAAAAGTAATGATGATCACAAAGGGATACACCATTCACATGTTTTTTTTAAATTCCAGGATGAGCTCACCAAATCCAGCCCTACACAAATCACAACATAACTCCCTGCATCTAACCCCAGAGGAGTTTTTCTCAGGAGGAAGAGTGTTTTCCTGCAGAGAATTCTGTCTTGGTAGCTAGGTAAGAAATTGAAAACAGAATCTTTCATTTAAGACAATGGGATTCTAGAAACAGAAGGAAGATATTTTTCTAAATGACTCATAGTCAAAGGGCAAGATTTTCTTTTTAATTTAGTGCCTCTGGCCTAGAACTTATATATATACACACACACACACACATATATGTGTGTGTGTGTGTGTATATGTGTGTGTGTGAATATATATGTATTTATATATAAGTATTTATATATGTATATATACACTTATATAAATATGTATGTGTATATACACTTATATATAAATATATGTATATATGAGTAAACTAAATATATACTAAGTATATATACACACATATATACACATACTTATATATACTTATATATATAAAATACTTACATATGTATATATAAACTTATATGTATATATACTTACATATAAAATATATATAAAATACATATACATATATACTTATATACTTATATTTAAGTATATATACATACATACTTATATACTTATATTTAAGTATATATACATACATACTTATATACTTATATTTAAGTATATATACATACTAAGTATATACATACTTATTTAAGTATATATACATACAAGTTTATATATATACAAGTATTTTATATATAAGTATATATGTAAGTGTGTGTGTGTGTCTATGTGTGTGTGTATATATATATATATATATATATATTTTTTTTTTTTTTTTTTTTTTTTGAGATGGAGTCTCACTCTGTCACCCAGGCTGGAGTACAGTGGCACGATTTCGGCTCACTGCAACCTCTACCTCCCGGGTTCACGCCATTCTCCTGCCTCAGCCTCCCGAGTAGCTGGGACTACAGGCACCCGCCACCACGCCCGGCTAATTTTTTGTATTTTTAGTATAGATGGGGTTTCACCGTGTTAGCCAGGATGGTCTCGATCTCTTGACCTCGTGATCCGCCTGCCTCGGCCTCCTAAAGTGCTGGGATTACAGGCGTGAGCCACCGCACCCGGCTGAACTTATATTTGTTCAGCTTATTTTATATTTATTTATTATTTTATATATTATTTTATATATATTTATAATATTATTTTATATATTTATATGCCTGTAATTTTATATGCCTGTAGAAATTCACATGGGTTTACAGTGTTAAAAGTATTATCTCCTGATGCCTTAGGTAGTGAATTCTGCTATTTGTCTGGCTTTCAGTCTCTAGTCTCCTTTTTTCTCATACCAGCAAAAAAGCTCCATTTCCTATGCAGACATAGTGCTCAAAGTCTCCCAGTGTTCTTTGCGGCTAAGGGTGGGCCTGTGACCCAGTTTTAGCCAATGAGACTTGTGGCTCCCAGGAATGCTCTTTCAAAGGGGACAGTTTGCCTGGGTTCACAATTTGCCCTTCACCAGTCTTCCTCTAGACGTTTCTGAGAATGAACGTTCACCTGCTAAGGATGGTAGAGAAAAAGGCTTCTGAAGGGGCTTCAGTCCTTGAGGGCATGATGGGTGGAGCTGCTGTACAAACTTTGCACTTCCTCCCTCCATGCTTCTGGTTTTTTTACTTTTTAAAAATCTTGATGTATTTATTTATTTAGAGATGGAGTCTCGCTCTGTCGCCCAGGCTGGAGTGCAGTGGCATGATCTTGGCTCACTGCAGCCTTTGCCTCCTGGGTTCAAGCAATTCTCCTGCCTCAGCCTCCCGAGTAGCTGGGGTTACAGGTGCCTGCCATCACACCTGGCAAATTTTTGTATTTTTTGTAGAGACGAGGTTTCACCATGTTGGCCTAGCTGGTCTTGAACTCCTGACCTCAAGTGATTCGCCTGCCTCAGCCTCCCAAAGTGCTGAGATTACAGGCATGAACTACCGCTTGTAAAACAACAGTACACATTTTTAAACTTTTTTTTTCAGAGATGAGGTCTTGCTCTGTCACCCAGGCTGGAGTGCAGTGGTGTGATCATAACTCACTGCAGCCTTGACTTCCTGGGCTCAAGCAAATCTCCTGTTTCAGCCTCCTGAGTAGCTGGAACCACAGGGGCAACACCATGCCCAGCTTTTTTTTTTTTTTTTTTTTTTTTTTTTTTTTTTAAGCCACAGGGTCTTGCTTTGTTGTCCAGGCTGGTCTCGAATCCCTGGTTTCAAGCAATTCTCCCACCTTTGCTTCCCAAAGTGCTGGGATTACAGGTGTGAACCATCGCACCTAGTCCACACTTCTCGGTACATGAGAAAAATAAACCCCTTTATTGCTAAGCCACCTTTCTGTTTCAGTGCCAGGCACAGAAACACGATTCCTATCCAATAGACCTAATTTCAAATCACCTAGGCCCAGTTGTTTACTTAACAATTGGAGAAATTGAGGTGCAGAGTGCTGAACAGACACTGCTCCTCCTCATCACACTTTCATTAAATGTCAGAATTGAACTAGAACCCCTGTACTCCTCCCAACAGTGATAATTAACAGTAATGATACCTGCCATTACTGCAGGCCAAGTACTTTTAATAGAGCACAACATTTACACTATGAAGTAAGTATTAAAATCAACTCCATTTTATAGCTAAGAAAACTGATGCTCCATGAAATAATTTGTGTGTCACAAAACTAGCAAGCAGTAGAGCTGGGGTCAAATCCAGATAGGTCTGAACCCAAAGCAGAACTCTTAATCATTTCACTCTGGCCCCTTCCTGTACCAAGAGGCTGGTATATCGTTCATTCATTCTTGCCAGGTGCAGTAGTTTATGCCTCTAATCACAGCACTTTGGGAGGCCGTGGTGGGCAGATCACTTGAGGCCAGCAGTTCAAGACCAGCCTGGCCAACATGGTGAAACTCTGTCTATTGAAAATACAAAAATTAGCCGGGCGTGGTAGCAGGTGCCTGTAATCCCAACTGCTCGGGAGGCTGAGGCTGGAGAATCACTTGAACTCAGGAGGTGGAGGTTGCAGTGAGCTGAGGTCACTCCACTATACTCCAGCCTGGGGACAAAGTGAAACTCCATCTCAAAAACAACAACAGAAAACATGCTGGTGTATCATTCATTCATTTTTGCCAACTGAGGTGGTGGCTCACACCTGTATTCCCAGCTACTTGGGAGGCTGAGGAGGGAGGATTGCTTGAGCCCAGGAGTTTGAGAACAGTCTGGGCAACATAGTGAGATTCCATCTCAAAAAATGAATGAATGAATATTTGAATTAATGAATGAATATTTAAGCATGCACACTATGTGGTGGACGCTTCCTAGGGGCATAGCATAATTAATTCATCAAAGCTACACTTTATCAGGCTCTCTTTTGTTTTTCTTTCTTTTTTTTTTTTAGGCAAGTTCTCACTCTGTCCCCCAGGCTGGAGTGCAGTAGGGTGATCTTGGCTCATCGTAGTGTCTGCCTCCTGGGCCCAAGGGATCTTCCCACGTCAGCCTCCAGAGTAGCTGGCAGTGCAGGTGCATGCCACCAGGCCTGGCTAATTTTTCTTTTCTTTTTTTTTTTTTTGAGTCAGAGTCTCATTCTGTTGCCCAGACTGGAGTGCAGTGGCGTGATCTCAGCTCACGACAACCTCCGCCTCCCGGGTTCAAGTGATTCTCCAGCCTGAGCCTCCTGAGTAGTTGGGATTACAGGCATGCACTACCATGCCCAGCTAACTTTTGTATTTTTAGCAGAGACAGAGTTTCACCATGTTGGCCAGGTTCAAACTCCTGAACGCAAGTGATCCACCCGCCTAGGCCTCCCAAAGTGCTGGGATTACAGGCATGAGCTACCATACTTGGCCAAATTTTCTATTTTTCATAGACATGGGGTTTCACCATGTTGCTCAGGCTGGTCTTAAACCTCTGAACTCAAGTGATCCACCTGCTTCAGCCTCCAAAAGTCCTGGGATTACAGGTGTGAGCCACTGCGCCCAGCCTGGGCTATGATTTAATTGTATGTGGTTTGTGAATCAGATTCAACTCAAAGCAAAATGATGAAGACAGCCAGGTTCATCTTTTGGTCCTCTATTTCTTTACTACTCTCTGCCTTTTGGGGACTCCTCTTCTACCAGGGTTCCTGTGATATTATGATATATATATATATATATATATGTATATATTTTATTTTTTTCCCACCGATGGTTTCTGGCTCATAACTCCCACAGCCCTTATTATAATGTTAGAAATTTAAGCCTCAAAAAACAGAATTTCTCTCTCTGACCTCCTGCCTCTTTTCACTTGCTCTTTTTTCTCCTCAAGGCAGGACTCCAGTCTTCCCTCACCTTTCTGTCTTGGAGTTGGCCATAAATGAATTCTCCCTCATTTCAGAAGGGGTCCTGCCCCAAACCCTGGAGGAAGGAACGTGGCACAGAAAGCCCAAGAAGCATCTGAACAGATAGGCCTTGCTGGGATTCCCCAACCCGTCTATTAGTACGAGATCATATACCTTTTGACCTTTTTGAGAAAAAGTCTTGATCTGTCACCCAGGATGGAGTGCCATGGCAAGATCTTGGCTCACTGCAATCTCTGCCTCCTGAGTTCAAGCGATGCCCCTGCCTCAGTCTCCCAAGTAGCTGGGACTACAGGTACGTGCCACCATGCCCAGCTAATTTTTGTATTTTTAGTATAGACAGGGTTTCACCATATTGGCCAGGTTGGTCTGGAACTCCTGACCTTAGGTGATCTGCCTGCGTCAGCCATTCAAAGTGTTGGGATTGCAGGTGTGAGCCACCATGCCCGGCCATCCAATCACATTTCTACATGGTTGTCAATCATGTCTATGTAATGAAGCCTCCCCATAAAAGGCCCAAGAGGACTGGGTTCAGGGAGCTTTCTGATAGCTGAACACGGGGAGGTTCCTGGAGGGTGGCTCACCCAGGGAGCGCAGGGAAGCTCTGTGCCCCTTCCCCTATACCTCACCCTAGGCATCTCTTCATCTGTGTCCCTTGTAATATTCTTTATAATAAGCCAGTAAACATAAGTTTCCCGGATTACTGTGAGCTGCTCCAGCAAATTAACCAAACCCAAGGAGGAGGTTGTAGGAACCCCAACTCGAAGCTGGTTGGTCAGAAGTTCTGGGGCTGGGCGCCGTGGCTCACACTTGTAATCCCAGCACTTCAGGAAGCTGAGGTGGGTGGATCAGTTGAGGTCAGGAGTTTGAGACCAGCCTAGCCAACATGCCGAAACCCCGTTTCTACTAAAAATACAAAAATGAGCTGGGCGTAGTGGCGCACGCCTGTAATGCCAGCTACTCAGGAGCCTGAGGCACAAGAATCACTTGAACCTGGGAGGTGGAGATGAGGTATCTCCAGGTAGATAGTGTCAGAATTGAATTGGAGGACACCCAGCAATGTCTGCTGTAAAACTGATCACTTTCTTGGTGTGTGGGGAGAAACCCCCACCCATTTGTTCACAGAAGCCTTCTGTGTTGATGGTTGTTGAATGAGAGAACAGAAAAAACACTTTGAGTGTGTTTTTTTCTATACAGTCTCCAAACCTTATGCTGGCTGGACAGAGTAGTCATGAAGTTTAAAGGTATTTCTTTTTTTTTTTTCTTTTTTTTTTTGAAACGGAGTCTCGCTCAGTCGCCCAAGCTGGAGTGCAGTGGCACGATCTCGGCTGACTGCAACTTCCGCCTCCAGGGTTCAAGTGATAGTCCTGCCTCAGCCTCTTGAGTAGCTGGGATTACAGGCGCCCACCACCATGCTCAGCTAATTTTTTGTATTTTTAGTAGAGACGGGGTTTCACTGTGTTAGCCAGGATGGTCTCGATCTCCTGACCTCGTGATCCACCCACTTCGGCCTCCCAAAGTGCTGGGATTACAGGCGTGAGCCACCACGCCCGGCCATTTAAAGGTATGTCTTCTCCCTGGTAATTAAAGCCATTCTCTGCCCCAGTGGGGACCAAATAGAGAGTGTGATCATTTGTATCCCAATGGTTTTCCCTTCCAAGTAGCAATATCTAACCCTCCGTGAAAAGGCATACATCTCTTGAAGGATGAGGCTAACGGTTATCTTACAGGCAATGGGGTTGAAAGGTAACAGTTCTAAGTGGCTTCTCTCCACATGCATCATTATATAGAGGACCTCATTAATTTATTCCTTGTTGCTCATAGATTTGCCTTGTGGCTCCAGCATTCCCTTGTCTCTCTCCTCTGTTGCTTCCTTTTTTGTTTTTGTTTGTTTTTGAGACAGGGTCTCGCTCTGTCACCTAGGCTAGACTGCAATGGCGTGATCACAGCTCACTGCAGCCTCAACCTCCCAGGCTCAAGCAAGCCTCCTGCCTCAGTCTTCCAAAATGTTGGGATTACAGGGATAACCCCCGTGCCTGGCTTGTTGCTTCCTTTTTATTTTTCAGTCTCTGCCTCTGATTCAACCTTCATCAGCGCACACAGTGATCCTTAGAGAGCTTCCTAACTGATTGCAGCACCTTCTATCTTTCACCAGTCTGATTGCTTCCACATTCCATCATCATAATAATTATACGAATATTCAGAAAAATTTTGATCAATGCATCTTGTCCCCACCAACACAGACATTAGCCCCAGGATAGACAGGTGACTCAGTCTTGTCCCCTATGGTAAAAATGATTGGTCCAAGTGTGGGCATGTGCTCCAGTTAGACTGGCCAGAGTCCCTCCCCCGCATTAGAGATGGACCCAGGGAGGAAGCAAGAGTTCCTAACGAGGTGGCTAAGCAGAGGGCTCACATGGGCCTGCTATTGGCCATGTTCTTTGGCCTGTGGACAAATTCTAACTCTGATGGAGATGAATGAGGTCTAACTTAAAGAGGAGCTGAGGACCAGGAGCTGAGGATCCAGGACACGCCTATACATATAGAACTGAAAAGCAAGTTTTACATAGATGAGAAATGAATGGGAAACCAGAGTCCAGGTGACACTGAGTTCCCTGACAGTCAGACTGAGGTCCTGATTTCTGTACTCACTCAACAAGTTAATCTAACAAATATCCCTAAAATACCTACTATGTGCCAGGCACTGTACTAGGTGCTGGAAGGTATTAATATTTCTACTGTCAAGTATTTAAGTTTCCCCCATATGCTTCTACCACATGAGCCAATGAATTCTCCTTGGGCTAATGCCTGTTTGAATTGGGTTTCTGTCACTTGCAACCAGAAGATTCCTAATGAAGACACCCTGATCCCCAGAAGACAACAAACTATACATCTAAAATAAAACTTTATAATTATATATTAAGCTGGTTCTGCATTAGTAACCACACCAGAGGCCAAGAGAAAATGGCAATGGCTGGATTGTCTTGGACATGTTCCTTCTCCAGGGTTGACTTTTTGGTCACTGTCCTTTAAGTCTTACTGTATTAGTCTGTTTTCACACTGCTATAAAAATACTGCCTGAGACTGGGTAATTTACAGACAAAAGAGGTTTAATTGTCTTACAGTTCCTCATGACTGGGGGCTGCATGACTGGGGGCATTTCTCAGGAAACTTACAAACATGGTGGAAGGCAAAGGGGAAACAAGGCACGTCTTACGTGGGGGCAGGAGAGAGAGTGGGTGCAGGCAAAGCTGTCACTTTTAAACCATCAGATCTCAAGGGAACTCCCTCACTATCATGAGAACAGTATGGGGGAAACCATCCCCATGATCCAATCACCTCCGACCAGGTCTCTCCTCTGACACATGGGGATTACAATTTGAAATGAGACTTGGGTGGAGACACAGAGCCAAACCATATCACTTACCTTGGGGTGACTTGTGCCAATCATTTTCAGACAATGGTGGGTTTCCATAAGCATGGACAGGACCACTTTCAGCTACATAAGCAGGGTTCACTGGAGGGGAGAGGAAGGAGACATTGCCGATTAGTCTCACCACACTAGACATTCCTGGCATGCAATAGTTATGATGTGCTAATAATGGTTCATAACGGCTAATGAGACTGAGACCTTATCTTTGAGGTTCTAACAGACTACCGATTAAGAACTTGGGTGGAAAACAGGACAAAACTTCAGTCTAGATCAATGGTTTTTCATTTGACTAAGCCATAGTTAAAAATAATTGTTGGCAAGGCGAGATAGCTCACGCCTGTAATCCCAGTGCTTTGGGAAGCCAAGGTGGGAGGATTACTTGAGCCCAAAAGTTCAAGACCATCCTGGGCAACATAATGAGACCCTGTCTCTAAAAAATATATATATATATATATAAAATATATGATATAAAAATATATATATATATTTTATACTATATATTTTATATATTTTTTGTATTTATAATATATTCATATATTTTTATATGTTACATATAACCTATATTTTATGTTATATAATATAAAAATAAATATGATACATAAAAATATATTTATTATTTATAAATATATTTTAATATAAAATATATAATATAAAAATAAAAATACATTAAATATATATATTAATATATATTTTAAGACAGGTTATCACTCTGTCACCTAGGCTGGAGTGCAGTGGTGCGATTTCAGCTCACTGCAGCTTCGACCTCCCAGGCTGAAGCAGTCCTCCCACCTCAGCCTCCTGAGTCGCTGGGACCACAAGCATGCACCACCATGCCTGGCTAATATTTTGTATTTTTTGTAGAGATGGGATTTCACCATGTTGCCCAGGCTGGTGTCGAACTTCTGGGCTCAAACGATCTGCCAGCCTTGGCCTCTCAAAGTGTTGGGATTACAGGCATGAGTCATGGAGCCCAATAAAAAAAAAAGTGTGTGTGTGTGTGTCTGTGTGTGCGTGTATAAATAATGGTTGCACTGAGATCCAGGACACACCTATACATATAAACTGAAAAGCAAGTTTTACAAAATAATTCTTTGTTTGACTATATAAACTGCACTCTAACATAGCCTTACTCATAGCCTTACTCTAGTCCCCTTTTTTTTTTTTTTTTTGAGACTTGCTCTGTCACACAGGCTGGAGTGCAGTGCCACAATCTTGGCTCACTGCAACCTCTGCCTCCTGGGTTCAAGTGATTCTCCAGTCTCAGCCTCCCACGTAGCTGGGAGAAATGGAGAAAATAGAGCACATTTTGATGGAGACAGTATGCAAAATTACATTGCAAGACGTTCTGGAGTTTCTTGCCTGGGAATCAACTCCCAGCCCTGTTGCTTCCTAATTGTGCACCCCCTGGGTGTGTGTCTTAACAGCTCTGAGCTTCAATATCTTAGTCTCTAAAATAGGGATAATAGGCTGGGTGTGGTGGTTTATGCCTGTAATTTCAGCACTTTGGGAGGCCAAAGTGGGACGATCCCTTGAACACAGGAGTTCAAGACCAGCTTGGGCAACACGGCATAATCCTGTCTCTGCAAAACATAAAAAATTGGCTGGGCATGGTGGTAGTGTGCCTGTGGTCCCAGCCACTCGGGAGGTGAAGGCTGCAGTGAGCTGAGATTGCAGCATGTGCGACAGAGTGGACAGTTTGTCTCAAAAATCAATAAATATATAGGGATAATAATAGGACCTTCACATAGGATTGTTGGGTGGAATTGAATCAGTGAACACATGTGAAATAATTAAACAATTCTAGAACATAGTAAACTCTAATATATATTAACTGTTGTAGTAGATTAATTGTTATTCAGCAAACATTACACTTCCCCTACCTTGACCACCTCCATTGATATTGGGCTTAGTTGTGTGACTTGCTTTTAACAATGGAATGTGGCAGAAGGGACAGTGTGCCAGTTCCAAGCCAAGGCTTTTAAAGATACCGTGTGTTTCTGCTTGCCATTTTGAGCACTTTCAGCTTATGGCATGGGAAGACACTGCCCTAGGTCACTCACTGGTCCAAGAAGAGGGACACTAGAACTAAATAGAACCCATGACGTAGAGCCAAGCACAACAAACTCAGCCTAGTTCAGCCAAATGCCAACCAACCTTGCAGACCCATAAGAAATAAATGCTTGTTTATTGTACGACTCTGGATTTTTGGAGTTGTTTGTTATGCAGAATTCCTGCGTCAATAGCTAGCTGATACAACTCTTGCAGTTGTTGTCGTTGTTATTAACCCAGTTAGCATTTTTCGAGCACCTACTGTGGGCCAGGCACTGTGACACTAGGAAGAGCACCTAGAGCCTTGGAGGGTACATAGATGAATATAGGTTGTCCTGAAGGAGTGAACACTTTATTAGGATGGGGTGACACTGGACAAGTGATTGCCAACGGCTGCAAACTTTGTCCTACAAAGGATCCTACAGAAGTGACCTATACCGACCTGCTTTTTTTGTTTTTTAAGTATTTTAACTCCCCATGTTCTATATAGCTTCGTGACCACGAATCTGTTTGTGTTTGCCCTGATTCAACCTAGCACTAACGCAGGGTAAATAAGAGGTCAGGTTTTGGGTAGAGAAACGGGATTCAATCCTGGCTCTGTCAATTTAGTAAGTGAGTGACCTTGTGCATGTTTCTTTCTGAGCCTTAGTTTTCCCATCTGTTAAAACAGGGAGAGCAACAGTGCCTGCCTGAAAGGCAGTTGTGCAGATTAAATGAGATAATCAAAGTCAAGTGCTGGACAGAGACTCCAGGGCATAGGAAACACTCAAGATTTGCTTGCAATTATAAGTTCCACTTGCACTGGAGCAGCGCAGTATGTCTCAATCCTGTTTCATTATCAGCCCCCTAAGCAGGGGAGATATTTTTTCTTCATTGCCATCCTCTAAGAAATTTTAATACCAAAGATACACTGTATCTGTTTATGTACTACATGTGTATCTCTGCTTTATACATCAAAAAAGTGAGATTGTTTTCTGGCCTTTCAAGAGCGGATATTTCCCCATTGGGATTTCTATTGCCCCAATGGAGGAATGCATGGAATAAAGGTTTGGAATAGCCCTGGGCTGGACAAGTGATGTCTGTGCTCCCCAAGGAATATTTTCTTTTTTTTTTTTTTTGAGATGGAGTCTTGCTCTGTCACCCAAGTTAAAGTGCAGTGGTGTGATCTTGGCTCACTGCCAGCTCCACCTCCCGGGTTCACGCCATTCTCCTGCCTCAGCCTCCCGAGTAGCTGGGACTACAGGCACCTGCCACCATGCCCAGCTAATTTTTTGTATTTTTAGTAGAGACAGGGTTTCACCGTGTTAGCCAGGATGGTCTCCATCTCTTGACCTTGTGATCCGCCCGCCTCAGCCTCCCAAATTGCTGGGATTACAGGCGTGAGCCACTGTGCCTGGCCAGGGATATTTTCTTTTCTTTTTCCTTCCTTCTTTCCTTCTTTCCTTCCTTCCTTCCTTCCTTCCTTCCTTCCTTCCTTCCTTCCTTCCTTCCTTCCCTCCCCCTCTCCCTCACCTCCCCCACTCTTTACCTTCCCTCCCCCAATCTTCCCCTCCCCTCTCCTCTCCTCTCCGCCTTCCCTTCCCTTCCCTTCCCTTCCCTTCCCTTCCCTTCCCTTCCCTTCCCTTCCTTCCCCTCCCCTCCCCTCCCCTCTCCTCCCCTCCCCTCCCCTTCCCTCCCCTTCCCTTCCTTTCCCTTCTCTTTTCCGTCCTGTCCTTTCTTTTTTTGTGACAGGTTCTCGCTTTGTCACTCAGGCCAGAGTGCAGCGGTACAATCATGGCTCACTGCAGCTCAACCTCTCAGGCTAAGTGATCCTCCTGTGTCAGTCTCCCAAGTAGCTGGGA
This sequence comes from Rhinopithecus roxellana, assembly GCF_007565055.1. Lineage (NCBI taxonomy): Eukaryota > Metazoa > Chordata > Mammalia > Primates > Cercopithecidae > Rhinopithecus > Rhinopithecus roxellana. The sequence continues at coordinate 46,564,899 of NC_044568.1, forward strand.
CCCCAGGTGTGTGCCACTATGCCCAGCTAATTTTTAAAATTAGGCCCGGAATGAAAATGTTCTGTGCTAACAGTCAGTGTTTTCATTAGTACAGGGCTATGCATCCTGTCCCCTCCTCTCTACCTTCTTCCAAACCTTCCCCATCTACTCCTCAAGGCTCATCAATCCTCCATCTGCATCTTCCAGCGCTTGGGTCTCTTGTTCTCTTCTTATTGGTTGAACACTTCCTCCCTTTTCTGACCTCCACAGGCTCCAAATTCCTTTAACATTGCCTGGCTTTTTTTTTCTTTTGTGCCATCAAATGGCTTCCTGGAACACGTCTTTTTTTCCTCCTGGAAAGTAAGAACTGTTCAGAATTGGCCCAGGCTCAAACTTGTAATCCCAGTACTTTGGGAGGCCGAGACTGGAGGATTGCTTGAAGCCAGGAGTTCAAGACCAGCCCAGGCAACATAGCAAGACCCCATCTTTCTCAAGCATAAAAAAAGTGCCAGTCATGGTGGCATGTAAGTGCAGTCCCTGCTACTGGGGAGGCTGAGGTGGGAGGATTGCTTGAGCCTAGGAGTTCGAGGCTGCGGTGAGCTATGATCAGCCTGGGTGACAGAGCAGGACAGTCTAAAAAAAAAAAAAGAACTGTTTAGAATTTTCTTTGCCTCCTGGAGCTAAGCATCTTACCTATACACACAACCAATTATGAGGACAACATGATTTTTCAAATATTAATAGTTTGCTTGCTAACTTTCTTTAGTCTTTTTTTTTTTTTTAAACAGAGTCTTGCTTTATTGCCCAGGCTGGAGTGCAGTGGTGCGATCTTGGCTCACTGCAACCTCCGCCTCCTGGGTTCAAATGATTCTTCCGCCTCAGCCTCCCGAGTAGCTGGCATTACAGGTGCCCTCCACTACACCTGGCTAATTTTTGTATTTTTAGTAGAGACGGGGTTTCACTATGTTGGCCAGGCTGATCTCAAACTCCTGACCTCAGGTGATCCGCCTGCCTCAGCCTCCCAAAGTGCTGGGATTACAGCCGTGAGCCACCACACCCGGCCTTTTTTTTAGTATTGATGTAGCACTTTTGTTGATCTATTTAGACTTTAAATAACATGAGGGCAGAGCTACCTCTTAACTCCCTTTTCCCTCGGTAGGTTCTGAACACGTATGTGCTGATTGCCTGAATGCCTTTAGGATATCCTAAACTACAGGTGACCACTGGCAGCTAACAAAAAATGTGATTTTGTTTGCCAAGATCACTGTTTTTACTTTTAAAAATTATTTTGGAACATATAAACATCAGGTTTCACATAAAACCCCAAATATATGGCTTCTGAAAAATATGAGGATCTCGCCACAATGAGCCCACATTGCCACATAGCCACTGTGGACTGAGCTTCAGCACCTCCAGCAGGCACAGGGTGCACAGGTCCCCATTTTCCACAACCCTTACCCGGCGTTTTTTTAAATAATTGGTGACAATTAACTTGGCTTCTCTAAACACTGAATTCTCAACTTTTGTATGTAAAAAAATCCAATCTGAGATTGGAAGGATACACCAATTCTCCTATTGCCAAGTCTCCTTAATGACCGCACTCCTAAATCCACTGATTTTATTTTCTTCCCAAGATACGATCCCAGCTTAACAAATGCTTACCATAGCCATTTCCAGGAGCACCCGGCAGAGAGTGGCCATATGAGTTTGCCATCTCCATGGATGCCATTTCAATGCCTTCAGGGTAATCTTCATTCTCTCCCCAAAGGTTGCTCAAGGGGCCATCACTCCTGTGATGAAATGAGGGCTGGATTGAAGATGTTCTGCTGAGCGCCCTAAAATCCAAAATGATGGATCACTATCCAACCAAGAGTATAGTATAGTATAGTATGGATTGTCATCCATCCATCCATCCATCCATTCATCTATCCATCCATGTATGGATGGATAAATAAATGGATGAATACATTTATCCATCCATCCATCCATGTATCCATCCATTCATTCATGTATTCATCCATCCATTTACCATCCATCCATCCATCCAACCATACATACATTCATCCATCCATGTATCCATTCATTAATGTATTCATCCATCCATTCCATTCCATTCCACAAATGCAGACTAAATGCCAACCCTCAGTTAGGGTAAATGGGCTAGGAGGTGAGAATACAAAGAGGAAAACATAGGGTATCTGCCCTCAGGAAGCTCACAGTACAAGTTGGTACAGCTTCTTAGACAACATAAAAAAACGGCCTTAAAGGAATACTGAAAATGGTGAAAATAATAATTGATAAAATTAGATTCAAATAGTGCAGATAATCAGTGAATCAAACCTGCAGTAAAGTTTTGGTGAAAAGTCATCAATTCTGACAATCTCAGTAAAATAGAAATAAAAGTGTAAAAATCAGAAGTGGTGCAAACATGGTCGGGCATGGTGGCTTATGCCTATAATCCCAGCAGTTGGGAGCCTTCTTCAAGACTAGCCTGGGCAACATGGCGAAACACCATCTCTACAAAAAAATAAAAAATTAGCTGGGCATAATAGGTGCACACCTGTACAATCAGCTACTTGTGCACACCTGTAGTCCCAGCTACTTGGGAGGCTGAGGCGGGAGGATCGATTGAGTCCAGGAGGTTGAGGCTGTGGTGAGCTATGATTGTGCCACTGCCCTCCAGCTTGGGTGACACAGCAAGACCCTGTCTCAAGAAAAAAGAAAAAAGAAAAAAAAAAAAAAACAACGACCCAAAAAACCAAAGAAGTGGTGCAAACATATTACATAAAAAACTAATTGACTTCATGGAGTTAGATCTTCAAAAGATTTTCTGGATAACAATTCATTATTAGTGATGTAATTTTGATTAAAGTGTTTGGATTTGTGAGTGTCAAGCCTTAACCTTGTTGGCAATGTAGCAGGGTCAAAACAGTGTGGATCTAGATGTCTTACAGGGATTGAATTAGGAAGAGGTAGGATAATGGGAAGGTGATCTAAGGAAGAGATGGTGAAAGATTAAGTTCAGGTAAGGGCTTGAAGCCTCAAACTGAGAGTCCATGGCCCAGGTGAGGTCTACAGATAGGTATGTGAGTTTCACCACAACTTCAGGTCATGGAAACCATCATATATATCTCTAATCTAAACCACACCAACCAAATTCCATTGACTTAATGGTCCAGCACTCAGCCTACACTCCCAATGAAGGGATATATACCTGAACTTACCCCCTGGTCATCTTTGGGGTCTCAGAAGAGCCATAATCATGACCATTCTCAGCATCTGAATAATCAGGTTCTCTCCAAGTGCTTGGCAAGTTCTGATTGTCCTCAGCGCCGGGATAGTCTGGCTCCCCAAAAGAGGGTGGAGAGTTAGGTTGAATGTCAGCGCCTGGGTAATCAGGCTTTCCCAGAGAGTCTGTGTACGGATTGATTCTAAAACTTGTGTGTTCTAGATTCCTTCTGGAGCCTGGATGGTTCAAATTGGCTCTAGGTCCAGGATGATCAGAGTTGCTCTGAGCTCCAGGGTAGTCCGGTTCTAAGGAGCCAAAATGATCTGGATGTGTTCTGGAGCCTGCATAGTTTCCACTGCTGCTAGAGCCTGCAAAATCAGGATTTCGTTGAGATCCAAGGTAGTCTGGCTGTCTGGATGATGCTCGGTGGTATGGATGACTCTGAAATTCACTATAATCTGGCTCTGGTAGAGAGGTAGGGTGGTCTGGGCTTGTTCTAGAGGCTGCAGAGTATGCATTGCTTCTGGTGCCAGAATAGTCTGGATTACTCAGAGATCCAGGATAATTTGGTTCTGCCAGAGACTCAGGATAGTCTGGACGTGTTCTGGAGGCTACAGAGTATGGATTGCTCCTGGTGCCAGGGTAGTATGGATTGTTTAGAGGACTTGGAACATCTGGATAACCCTGAGTTTTCAAATACCCCTGTGTATGGTTCTGAGACCCTGAATAGTCAGGGTAATCTGGGTCTTCCTCAGATCCATTATTCCTATAGTAGGCAGACATGTTGGTATGGACTCTTCACCTTGGAGTGCTAAACTGTCCCAGCATTTGCAATTACTCAGGGATCTTTTTTTTTTCCACCTGAAAAACAAGAAGAAAAGAAAAAGTCAGATTTTTTTTCACTTCCTTCCCTGCAGAGATTGCAGGTTATCTTCCAGTATCTGTTCTCCTTTCCTTCGTAGTTGGGTACACAACTGCCTAGAATAAAGACTATGCTTCTAGCTTCTCTTGCACCAAGGTATGAACATGAGGGTGGTCAATGGGATGAGAGCAGCAGTGATACATCCAATTTCCAGGCTGTGCTATTAGAGGAAAGAAGTTATTCCTCCCTTTCTCCCTCTTGCTTCCTGTGGGCCAGAATGCGGAAATGACGGTGCACCATCTTGGGTCTCGCACACAAAGCTAAGACCTGCATTTGGAATGAACGCACAACAGAGGAAAGGATGCCGGGTTGCTGGTGACTTCACAGAGCACAGCCATTGTATCAGCTCAGACTATCATGTGAGAGAGAAATAAAATTATCTTGTTTAAACCACTGTTTTTGTGGTCTTTAACACACGCAACTAAGCTTACATCTTGAACAATATATTCCCTTGGTTATGGGGGAGGGGATCAGTGAACCAAAGAATTGAAAGAAACAAGGACTTTTTGTGCTTTTTGATTACACTTGAGGTTCTAGGGTTCAAAGCATAAATTAATATGAGTGCATAAAAGAAGAATAGTTAATGGAAACTAGAGGACTGGCATACGTAGACAATTGCTATGACCCCTTTCAATTTGAAAATAAGATTTTATGAGCTCCATAAGCTCCGATCTACAGACCACAGCATACTTTTGTTAAATTTAGCCCAAAGCTACCTCATAACATATTTTAAGTTTGGCCTAAAGAGTTCTCTGTACATAATGAACTGTGACCTAAGTGGAGGTGTCAACAGACTGTAACCTATTCCTGTACCAATCACTGAATTCGGCCAATCACAGGCAGCCAATTGTTCAAACTGTGTTCAACTAAGGCAAATGCTGAGCTGTAACCAATCCATTGTTCCTGTACCTCACTTCCATTTTTTCTACGTCACTTTCCTTTTCTTGTCCATAAATCTTCTTTGACCCAACATGCGGCAGTACCTAAGTCCCTAAGAACTTATTCTGGCTGGGGAGGCTGTCCCATTAGCAAATCATTCTTTGCTTGATTAAACTCTGTTACCTTTAATTTGTCTAAAGATTTTCTTTTAACACTTTGAAATAAGAGGTGATGTAGTTTTAATTTTCTTTTCTTTTTTTGAGATTGAGTCTCACTCTGTAGCCTAAGCTGGAGTGCAGTGGCGCAATCTCGGCCCACTGCAACCTCTGCCTCCTGGCTTCAAGCAATTCTCCTGCCTCAGCCTCCTGAATAGCTGGGATTACACTAATTTTTGTATTTTTAGTAGAGACAGGGTTTCACCATGTTGGCCAGGCTGGTCTCAAACTCCTAACCTCAGGTGATCCACCTGTCTCGGCCTCCCAAAGTGCTTGAATTACGGACAGGGGCCACCATGCCTAGCTGATCTTTCTTTCTGTTGATCTTTTCTTTCCTTCCTTCTTTCCTTCTTTCCTTCCTTCCTTCCTTCCTTCCTTCCTTCCTTCCTTCCTTTCCTTCCTTCCTCCTTTCCCTTTCTTTCTTTCCTCCTTTCCTTCTTCCTCCTTCATTCTTTCTTTCTTTCTTTCTCTCTCTCTTCTTTCTTTTTCTTTCTTTTTTCTTTCTTTTCTTTCTTTCTTCTTTATTTCTTTCTTTCTTTTTTCTTTCTTTCTCAGGGTCTCTCTCTGTCACCCAGGCTGGAGTGCAATGGTACACATAGCTCACTGCAGCCTCGATCTCTTGGGACCCGAGTGATCCTCCCACCCCAGCCTCCCGAGTAGCTATGACCACAAGCATGCATCACTATGCCCAACTAATTTTTTCATTTTCTGTAGAGATGGGGTCTCCCTATGTTATTGCCCCCCAGGCTGATCTTGAACTCCTGAGCTCAAGTGATCCTCCTGCCTCAGCCTCCCAAAGTGCTGGGATTACAGGTGTGAGCCACCGCACCTGGCCTCCAGTGTTCATTTCTAAGTGTGCTGGATATCTGTTATTTTTACTTGTCTACTACCCACTTCCCATTCTGCTGGTATCAATGTCCTGAGTTTCCTCTGGGCATCATTCCCCCCTCACTCTTGGTCCAGGTGATATAGGAAGGGCTGATTGCACTCCTGACCGGTTGACCAGCTCCAGGATGGTCACATGACTCAGGTGTCCACAATCCCTCTGGCCACAGGGTTTGGCTCAAGAATGGGCATGTAAACCCAGTCAGTCCTCCAGGACCAGGACAAGGCTTACTGGGAAAGAGGTACTCTTATTTCACTGAGGTGTCTAAGGGGATAGAATATATACATAAGCCTGGAGATTCCGATGTCATGTCAGAGGGAATAGAGAAAAAAAGTAATTAGTAGGGGGAAAATTTAAAGAATCAATAGAATTTGTTGGCTGATCCAATAGGAAAAGAGTGAGAAGGAAAATAAAAGACAAGCATATCTCTACAGTTTCAAGCCAGCATGGTGAGATGAACAGTGATGTTTTTGAAAGAAGGAAGTAGAACATTTTTAAAGCTCAGCCAACTTTTACAAGTTTATCTCTCTGTAAATGACAAGGGTTAGACTTGAGTAATCAAAGCTAAGACAATATTAAATTTCTGCCAACACCTGCAGTCTCAGAATGTCCGTGTGCCAACCCTTGTCTATATTTCTCAGCATAGTTGACGTCTGTGTTTCATTATTGTGTCCCTGCACGGCATCCATTTCTTGCTTTTGTGATTAACACTTTTCCCTGGGTAACACCTCTCCCACACTGTCAGTCCCTGTGGGCCAGGTGTGGAATATGACCCCTCAGAATTATTATCTTCCTGGTGACATTGATTCTGTCAGAGCATACGACCCAGTTAAATCCAGTGAGATTCAATTCTAGGAGTTTTATCAGAACTGTAGGGAAGAGAGAAGCTCTGTCTTCTGCTGGCCTTGGAGCTAGGAAATTTTATTTTATTTTATTTTTTGAGACAGATTCTCACTCTGCCATCCAGGCTGGAGTGCAGTGGCATGATCACAGCCCAATGCAACCTCGACCTCCCAAGCTTAGGTGAGCCTCCTCCCTCAGCCTTCTGAGTAGCCGGTACTACAGGTGTGTACCACCATGCCTGATTAATTTTTGTATTTTTATAGAGACAGGGTTTCTCTATGTTGCCCAGGCTGGTTTCAAACTCCTGGGCTCAAGCGATCTGATCTCGGCCTCCCAAAGTGCTAGGATTGCAGGTGTTAGCCACTGCACCTGGCCAGAGTTAGGAAATTTTAGACCTGAAGCTGCCAGTGGTCACCAGTGGAGAAGGGCCTAAGAGTGATGCCAACAGGGAGGAGAACAGAACGAAGAGATAAACAGAAAGAGGAGCCAGATGTTGATGACATTGCTTAAACACCTGAATCCAGCCAAACCTGAAGGCAGCTGGATACTTGAGTCATTACATTCTCTTTTTGACTAAAGTTGGTTTGAGATGGGTGTCTATCATTTGCAAATGAACAAAAAAGAATTCTGACAAATATGCCAGTTTTGCAAATAAGAACGCCTATTCAAACTGTCTTTAGTACTAAGAAGACTAAATGCTGTGCTTTATTGCAAATTACTTTTCCTAACATGAAAAATGATCCCATTTGTTTACTTGTATTCTAAGACTAGAAAGTTATATTTATGTTCCAGCAACTTCCACAGCCTAACAAAGCCCAAAGCTATTACATCTAACCAGCTAAATGACGCTTAGTAAATTCAAGAAACTGAAAACAGATACAACTGTATTAGTCCAAGAGAAATGAGTAATTCTACCAAAAGATAAGAAAAATGCTCACAGAAACTGTTTTTCTTTTTCTTTTTTCTTTCTTTCTTTTTTTTTTTTTTTTTCTTTTTGAGATGAAGTATTGCTCTTTTACCCAGGCTGGAGTTAAGGGATGCCATCGTGGCTCACAGCAACTTCTACACCCCCATCCCCAGGTTCAAGCAATTCTTCTGCCTCAGCCTCCCAGGTAGCTGGGATTACAGGTGCCTGCCACCATGCCCGGCTAATTTTTGCATTGTTAGTAGAGATGGGGTTTCATCATGTTGGCCAGGCTGGTCTTGAACTCCTGACCTCAGGTAAAAACCTACCTCGGCCTCCCAAAGTGCTAGGATTACAGACGTGAGCCACTGTGCCTGGCCAGAAACTATTTTTCATAAGAGCCAAAAGTTGAAAACAATCTGAATGTCGTTCAGCAGTGGAATAAGTAAATGAATCGTGGAATATTCATCCCATGAAATACTAGAGAGAAGCAACAAAGACTGAACTTCTGCTGCATGAGATGTCATGGATGAATGTCACATGGATGAGGAAAAAGAGTTGGACACAACAGAGTTCATACTGTACAGTCTTTCTACAAAGTTCAAGAGCAGGCAAAGTAATACATGGTGACAGAAGTCAAAATAGTGGCTACCTTGAGGAAGGAAAGAGGTGAGTGATGACTAGGAACTACATGAGGGAATCTCTGGGGTGCTGGCTGATGATCTTGAGTGGTGGTTAAAGGGAGGCATATATGTGTGTGTTGTAAAAATTCATCATGTTTCACACTTAAGAGTTATGCACATCTCTGTAAATCTATACTCCTAAATTTTTTTTTTTTGAGACGGAGTCTCGCTCTGTCTCCCAGGCTGGAGTGCAGTGGCAAGATCTCGGCTCACTGCAACCTCTGCCTCCCAGGTTCACGCCATTCTCCTGCCTCAGCCTCCCGAGTAGCTGGGACTACAGGTGCCCGCCACCATGCCCGGCTTTTTGTTTTTTGTTTTTTTTTGTATTTTTAATAGAGACGGGGTTTCACCGTGTTAGCCAGGATGGTCTTTATCTCCTGACCTCATGATCCACCTACTTCGGCCTCCCAAAGTGCTGGGATTACAGGCGTGAGCCACTGCACCTGGCCTATATTCCTAAATTTTAAAAAGAAAATGAGAAACCAGAAGCTGTAATGTAAAACCTTTCGATTCTCCCAGGACCCACCAGTTGAAAAAAGCGGTAGGGTTTTGGCTCACAAGTATTTCCAATTTTCTTACACATAAATCAAAGAAAATCAGAACTAACGAAAACAAAACCTAGGTGAAGACAGGTCTTCTAGGTGAATATACGTTACCTGAATTGAATCATCTGTCTATGTGACGCTATGAAATGAAAGTGGTTGGGAATCCAGCCCTTGGTGTCAGATAGAACTGGGCTTAGTTTCCATTTGCTGGCTGGGTGAACTTGGGCAAGTCACTTAACCCCTCTGAGTCTGTTTCCTCAACCATACAATACTGGCAATAATATCTCATAGTGTTGTTGTAAGGAATGAACAAGATAAGGCACAGAAGGCGGCCAACATCAAGGAAGCCGTCACTGAATGGAAGCTATTATTTGACATTATATTTAATGATGTACAATGTAAACTCTGGCAACTTCCAAAAGAGACAGGAGTCAGTACACAATAAAAGTCATATACTCAACCAGGACATGATTAAAGAAATAGGAAATGGGCCAGGCATGATGGCTCATATCTGTAATTCCAGCACTTTGGGGAACTAAGGCAGGAAGATTCCTTGAGGCCAGGAGTTTGAGACCAGCCTGGGCACCCCCATCTGTGTGTGTGTGTGTGTGTGTGTGTGTGTGTGTGTATAAAATTAGCTGGGCATGGTAGTACATGCCTATAATCCCAGCTACTCAGGAGGCTAGGCGGGAGGACCACTTGAGCCCAGAAGGTTGAGGTTGCAGCGAGCTATGACTGCATGATTGTACTCCAGCCTGGGCAACAGAGTGAGACCCTGTCTCAAAAAAAAAAAAAAAAGAAAGAAAAGAAAAGAAAAGAAAGAAAGAAAGAAAGAAAGAAAGAAAGAAAGAAAGAAAGAAAGAAAGAAAGAAAGAAAGAAAGAAAGAAGGAAAGAAAGAAACAGGAAATGTCTTATAATGAGGTACAGGAAGGAGCAATCCTACAAAATTCCCAGGCTGACATAGTGACTATAACTGAGAACTAAATTTTGCCCTGAACTTCTTATTAGCCAAGACTAAAAGGGAATGACAAGTTAACTAATATTCATTATTTGTGGGAATAAAAGGAACTACATCAATTTTTCAAGAGGACTACCCTTCCTCCCAAGATCAATTTCTGAAAATAATTTATCATGAGAACTCTTTCAAAAGGGATTGAATAACATTGTAATGAAACCAGGACTCAGGGTCACCATCAAACAAAGCACTCAGAAACTCTAACTCCAAAAGGGGCTGCAGGAGTGGAGTTGGGAAGAGATTCTGGAGTCCCCTCCAGGTCATTGTGATGCAGGGAGACAATCACATAAGGCTGTCTCTCACATACGGCTATCTCTGGCCAATGGGCTGTGAGCATAAGTGACTGTGTCACTTTCAAGCAAAAGCATTCAAAAGCCAAAATGAGACCCTCTAGTTCCCCTTCCACTGCCATGGGAACCAGTGATATTCCCAAAGGGGACCCAGTCACCAGCCTGGGTTCCTGCGTGACTGCATGGATCACAGCCCACCTATACCTACCCCCATTTGCTTTTCATGAGCAAGAAACAAACTTTTATGTTTTAAGACATTTAGATTTTGAGATAGTTTATTTTGATGCAGCAGAGCTTAGACTAGCCTGACTGACACAAATCATTTTGGTCTTTGTTTTGAATCTTTGACAAATTTATATATACGTATGTACGTATATAACTTCATATTGTACGTGTATATGTGTATTATATGTGTATATTATATGTATATATATGCACACAAAGACATGCATGCAATGTATGTATATATTTACTCATATCTACATATATAATAGATCTACATATATGATATACATTATATATACACACACATTTGTATAACACACATACAAAAATACACATAGATTAGATAGATAAACAGATACACAGATGGGTAGATAGATGATAGATAGATAGATAGATAGATAGATAGATAGATAGATAGATAGATGGATGTTATATGTGATCAGCCAACAATTAGCTTCAAGTCTGTTGGACAGTTCTCTGTTTCAATGTCATTTGACAAGAGCTTGTGTATTGCACATCTGTTTCACAGTTGGGAACAAATGCTCTAACCACTACCACCAGCACTGCAACAAATACCTAAACAAACAAAGAGCTAAACCCACAGAAAAAGACTGGGGAAGAGAGAGGAGGAAATGGCATAAGGAAATAGTCTCACATTGATGTCAAATGAAGTGGGAGTGGCCTTCTGAGAACCTTATCCTTAGCTTCCTGTTAACTATGAGAGGAATAAATGAGAGATCCTACAGGTTCAAAGGAATGATACTGTTTCCTGTTGCCTTGGAAAAAGCACCAAGAGGTACTATCTTACTTTTTTTCTCCCTAGTTTTTGTCTCTCTAGCATCTCCTCAATAAGGGCTATTGAACCATCTATTTCAAGTCCTCCTTTCCATATCCCATTTAGGGTTTCTCACTTCACTGTTTGAATGGTTTTTAATCACATGCCCAAGCAATGACATGTCTTCTAAGGCTGTTACTTGAGGACTCCTTACTTGATGTTGCAAGGCTTCCTGGTTTGAATGGGTCATCCAACTATCTTGTGTTTGTCATTCAGCTAATTCAGAAATCTTCAAGGGATCAATTACATCCTAGAATATGGATGAGGTCACATTCAAGCTATTTACCTGGCTCTCTGCTGCCTCCCACTTCTCCCAGCCTCAAGCTAACATAAGGCCAGGTCAGCCACCCACGAGTTCTGCTCTGCACCATCAAAATGATCTCACGAAACCCAGATGCTCAGACAGAATCACTAAGGATTGTCAGGCCAAGTTTTGTGTATAATGACAAAAAACTGGGAGCAATTCAAAAATTCATCAACAGGGGATGGGCTGAATCAGTCACAGGACATCTGCACTGTGGAATACCATGGAACTGTCACAAAGAATGCTTTAGATCTACAGGTGCCAGCAGAAGATGGCCAGCTATGATTCTTGTCTTTAATCTCCTTTTCCCATCTCCCACCCCGGGCCTGGCTAGAACATGTGATCATGCAGCCTGTAAATTGTCCAAAGGTTAATTTTTCTAATTGAGGCCATTTATTACCTGAAAGACCCGAAAGAGAAACCAGGGCCTTACAAAGCAGCAAACTGACGAGCACCAAGAGCAGGAAGTTGCCCTGGCAAAACAAGGGTACAACGTCCAATTTCAGCCGTACGTTTTGTCTTCTTCTTCTTCTTCTTTTTTTTTTTTTTTTTTTGAGACAGAGTGTCACTCCTCCTCTTGCCCAGGCTGTAGTGCAATGGCGCGATCTCGGCTCACGGCAAGCGTGAGCCTCCTGGGTTCAAGCAAGTCTCCTACCTCAGCCTCCCGAGTAGCTGGGATCATAGGCGCCCACCACCACACCCAGCTAATTTTTTGTATTTTTAGTAGAGACTGGGTTTCAGTATGTTGGCCAGGCTGCTTTTGAAGTCCTGACCTCAGGCGATCCACCTGCCTCGGCCTCCCAAAGTGCTGGGATTACAGGTGTGAGCCACCGCACCCGGCCCCCACGTTTTGTCTTCTAACGGGGTAAACTTTGTCATGACAGAACCCATGATTAACCTCTCAACGTAAATGAAATCAACGTTCTATATGCTAGTGATGATCCTGTAAATGATACAAGATCCCTACATACTTAAGACCCACAGTTAAAATTATGAAAATGATTCTACAGAAGCTCTTAACTACTTCCAATGAACCATCAGTTATTTGACTTAAAACAGACCAACTAATTTTTAAAAAATTGTTTTTGCTGTGGCACGTGCCTATAATCTCAGCTACTCAGAAAGCTGAGACAGGAGAATCACTTGAACCAGGGAGTCGGAGGTTGCAGTGAGCTGAGACCGCGCCACTGCACTCCAGTCTGGTGACAGAGCGAGACTCTGCCTCAAAAAAAAAAAAAAAATTGTTTTTATTGCAGAGAGTGGGGAGAGGGAAAGAAATTAGTCCCACTAAAATTCTATTTTGCCATCTAAGGACATTAAAGGCTACAGCAGGTATCACAAATGACTATCACCATTATCTCATAAAACATTTTATGGACATTAAAAAAAAAAAAAGAGAGGGAGACCCCATCTCAAAAGGAAGGGTAGTTCATTTAACTGAATAAATTCAGCTGTATGAAAACTTACTTTTTTACCCTTATTGTTCTTGCTTTGTCCCAAATAGATGCTAATGTCGCACAAACCAACTTGATCTTAAGATGTTGTTGGGAACACTGGAGTCACGTGTCCATGGGTCTTGCAGGCTGGCTTTTGATGGGAGCTGGGCTGCGGGTGATTTAAGGATGGTTATAATCTGTGACGCTGGTCTGAAGTCTGAATATTCCAAGTTGCTGACTGCAGGCAGAGCCTCATGTCCTGAAAATCAGAAGACAGAGGACTTAAACTTCTATAAAAGATGGGCTCATACTGTACAACCCAATCCTGTGCATTTGGAAGCAAAAAACACTGGCTCAAATGGCTTCCTGTTTTCTCTTCTCTTAAAAACTTGAAATATTAGACTACAGTGAAGCACAGAGAAGATCAAATATTAACTCATGCTAATCCTTTTCATATTAATTCCAGACTTGGATTTGTTTGATTAAGGAAATAAAACATTACTGGTGAAGTTCTCTAATACCTCTTCCTAATCCAATTTTCCATAGTGTCCTCTTCCCTGTTTGGAAGATACCACTATCATAAATGTGATGTATGACTTTCTAGGGCATGCTGTTCATTCTGTGACCACTGTTATGAGTTGAGTTGCATCCCCTCAAAAAGGTATGTTCAAGTCACAGTCCGCAGTACTTCAAAATGTGACCTGATTTTTAAGTAGGACTTGGGGGAGGTAATAGGACTTGGTGGAGGTAATCAAGCTAAAATAAGTTCACTGGGGTGGGACCTAATGCAACATGACTTGTGTCCTTATGAAATTTGGGCCAGGCACAGTGGTTCCTGCCATAATCCCAGTACTTTGGGAGGCCGAGGCAGGTGGATCACCTGAGTCAGGAGTTCAAGACCAGCTAATTCTAAGAATTCTTGAAAGACAATGGAAAAGAATTTAAAAAGAAGAAATCGCTCATTCCCAGGTATCTCATTTCAACCAAAGTTTCACCTTAGCAGTTTTGGAAGCTCCCATTCTTTCTGCAGGCACCTGATCTTGGACTGACAACTCCAGCACAAGGATGATGGCCCCCACACATGGGCGAGCGGTTGCCGGAGCACCAGGTCATGGGATGCTCACACACAGGCATATTTCAGCAGAGACGTTGATTTCATTTGCTTGCCTGCTCTTCATTGCTCTTTCTGGGTTTGCCGTATTAGTGTAATGATTACTTTGGCTGTCAGTCTCGATGCCATGACAAATAAAGGCCTACGAACTCCTTTATCTGCAGTGTGTAATGTTTAGGACCAGGAAATAAAGGTAATGTCAATAGTCTCTATGTGAGTGCATTAGCTTCCATCACTCAGTTAACAAAGCCTTCCCGTAAGTAAACATTTGTTAGTGTGAGATCCGTGTTGGCTTTTCCGAGTGTCAGGTACCTTCACAGTCATACACTTAGACTCCTTAGAGTCTAAGAAAATGAGGTCTATGCTTAGAAAATAAGGTCTATGGTTTCAAGACAGCAATCACGCCTGTAAGCCCAGCACTTCGGGAGGCCGAGATGGGTGGATCACTTGAGGCCAGGAACTGGAGATCAGCCTGGCTAACATGGCAAAAACCCATCTCTACTGAAAATAAGAAAATGAGCCAGGCATGGTGACTCGCACCTGTAATCCCAACTACTTGGGAGGCTGAGGCACAGGAATCGCTTGAACCTGGAAAGCGGAGGTTGCAGTAAGCCGAGATCATGCCACTGCACTCCAGCCTGGGCGACAGAGAGAGAGACTCTGTCTCAAGGAAACAAAACAAACAAACAAAAAAAGGAAAATACAAATACAGCAAAATAGTCACATCCTCTTTTCTTTTCTTTTTTTTTTTTTTTTTTTTTTTTTGAGGCGGAGTCTCGCTCTGTCGCCCGGACTGGAGTGCAGTGGCCGGCTCTCAGCTCACTGCAAGCTCCGCCTCCTGGGTTTACGCCATTCTCCTGCCTCAGCCTCCCGAGTAGCTGGGACTACAGGCGCCCGCCACCTCGCCCGGCTAGTTTTTGTATTTTTAGTAGAGACGAGGTTTCACTGTGTTAGCCAGGATGGTCTCGATCTCCTGACCTCGTGATCCGCCCGTCTCGGCCTCCCAAAGTGCTGGGATTACAGGCTTGAGCCACCGCGCCCGGCCCACATCCTCTTTTCTTTTTGTTTTTTGTTTGCTTGTTTTCCTTTCTGTAAGGAATTTTCTGTTTTCAAGATATTTATTCAATTCCCAAGGAAAGGTAATGTAAAGAGAATGTAAGATTTTTAGCTTGTTAAATGAGTGAGAAAGAGTCGGAAGCTAGAAAATGAAAAATGAATTTTAATCGCTTGAAAGGCATCACCTAAACATGGCAAAAAATCCTTCAAGGAAATAGTCTAAGGTATTGTTTTTACTACTGAAGTAACAAATGCCTCTTACAACACTGAATTAACATGAGTTCTAATATATTTTTTAAATGAGAACTGGGGCCGAGCGAGGTGGCTCAAGCTTGTAATCACAGTACTTTCAGAGACTGAGCCTGCGTGAGACTGGGAGTTTGAGGCTGCAGTGAGCTATGATCATGCCACTGTACTCCAGCTTGGGCAACAGAGCAAGCAGCTGTCTCAAAAAAAAAAAAAAAAAAAAAGGAAAATTTGGGAAGAAGGAATTGGCAAATGCTACCAATTAATCTTCACAAGTAAAATTTGTTTTTAAAAAAGCTAGAATGAGAAGATTCTTTTATTTTACGAGGATGTTTGAAGCCTGTCAGATCTCCTTCTGCTAGCTAAGATTCCTCCTCTTTTACCATGATCCTTTCTTGGAAGGAAGTTCATGGACTAAACTCCTCCCAGCAGTTTTACCTTAACTCTGAGCCCACTTGATTAATGCTACTTTGTAACGAGACTTTCTCCTAAGACAGTCCCCAAGGTGGGTGAAGCTCACAGGCCTTAGATGTAAAGCTGGTGGATGCAATTGAATTGCAGTACAATGTTTGCATTCGGGTGTTGATGTTCTGTTTGAAGTACACAGTGTGTGCAGCTGGCTTTCATTCTATTTTAGAAAGAAAGCGACAGAAACTATAGATCCAGAGCAGTGGTTCTCAAGAGGGGCAATTTTGCCTCTGAGAACACATTTGGCAATGTGTGGAGACATTTTTGGTTGTTACAACCGTAGCGGGGGTGTGATATTGGCATCTAGTAGATAGCTGCTAAACATCCTAAAATTTACAAGACTGGCCTCCCCACAATAGAAAATTATTTGGCCCCAAATGCCAAGAGTGCCAAGGTTGACAAACCTTGATCTAGGGCAATGCTGTCCAACAGAACTTTCTATGCTGATGGAATGGTTCTCTACCTGCATGTCCAATATGGCAGCCACTAGCCACATGTAGCTATGGGAACACTTCAAATATGGCTAGCTCGGGAACTAGATTGAGAAACTAAATTGTTTATGTATTTTTCTTCTTTCAGAGATAGGGTCTCGTTTTGTCACTCAGGCTGGTGTGCAGTGGCATGATGATAGCTCACTGCAGCCTCGAACTCCTGGACACAAGTGATTCCTGCATCTCAGCCTCTTGAGTAGCTGGGATTATAGGTGTGAGCCACTGTGCTTAGCTATTAAATTTAATTTTAATTAACTTTAATTTAATTCACCATGTTGCCCAGGCTGGTCTTGAACTCTTGGCCTCAAGTAATCCGCTGGCCTTGGCCTCCCAAAGTGCTGGGATTACAGATGTGAGCCATTGTGCCCAGCCGGAACTCCAACATTTAAGACATTATTGATGAGGGTGCATCTGACAACACCAAGCTTGGGTGCCCATGGGAGTCACTTGGGACCCTGCTGGAGAGGGGGGCACATGGATCCTCAGGTGACCAACATCCCAGTTTATCCAGGACTTTCCCAGTTTTAGCACTAGAAGTTCTGTGCTAAAACCCCATCAGTACCAGGAAGACCACCCCAGCCCAGGTCCCATTCCCAGAAGTTTTCATTCACTAAATCTCAAGTGGGACCTGAGAATTTAGCTTTTTATCGGGTTTCCCAAGTGATTCCTTTATGCGCCAAAGTTTAAGAATCACTGCAGGCCGGGCGCGGTGGCTCAAGCCTGTAATCCCAGCACTTTGGGAGGCCAAGACGGGCAGATCACGAGGTCAGGAGATCGAGACCATCCTGGCTAACACGGTGAAACCCCGTCTCTACTAAAACATACAAAAAAAACTAGCCGGGTGACGTGGCGGGCGCCTGTAGTCCCAGCTACTCGGGAGGCTGAGGCAGGAGAATGGCGTAAACCCGGGAGGCGGAGCTTGCAGTGAGCTGAGATCCGGCCACTGCACTCCAGCCTGGGCAACAGAGCCAGACTCCGTCTCAAAAATAAATAAATAAATAAATAAATAAATAAATAAATAAAAGAATCACTGCAGATCAGCCAGCGAGGAGCAGGGAGAGAGGGGGGAGGAAAAAAGTAGATTCATTACCATCACATAGAAGGTGAGCATTTAAAAAAAAAGAGAAGCAATCAAAAATGTTTTAAGATGATTAAATTGCTTTTTAGCAAAACAAAACAAAAAGTGGGTTTGTGGGTTGCTTGTGCTTCAGCAGGTTGGCTACTTCTTGCTTGGCTGGATGGCTGCATCCCACCCCAGAAGAAGGAGGATTCCCCCTCTCTGGGACAGCTGGAGACAAGTCAAGGTGCCCATCCTGGCTCTTGCACCCACTGAGATCTGCTAGGAGTGGGCTCTTCTGCTATCTGACAAGAAAGGATGCTGCTTACTGGAGACCTGTAGGCTACAGAAATCTGTCCTCTTTCCTTCCCCACTGTCAGTATGCTCAGAATCCTGCCAGGAACAGTGAAAAATGATAAAGTTTAATGCTCCCTTTGGCTAGGGATCCTCCCTGTTCTCTATCACTGGGTCTGGGAAAGGCGGCAGGAGGCAATGAAGCTGGGGTGACTTTTATGCACACCCTGCATGTATGGGTCTGCATCAAGTCTCCTTCTTTTAGAGGAAAAAGAACCTCCTTCTGGATCCACCTTGGGGGTCAGAAGCGTAGCTCTTTATGAGACTAATTCAGATTCTTATAATAGTCCTACAATGCTTAAACAAGTATTATATAACACACCCCAAGTATTATTGCTCTGGATTTGCAGACAGCAAAACACAAAATAGAAACCAATGACAACAAAACAACGTATATGTATCTGTGCCATCCACGGTTATAAGAACCGGACAGGCATTAGCCCATTTAAATCTTACCATGCCTTAGAAATAGGTGCTATTGGTTGGGTGCGTGGCTCACGCCTGTAATCCCAGCGATTTGGGAGGCCAAGGCAGGTGGATCACCTGAGGTCAGGAGTTTGAGACCAGCCTGGCCAACATGGTGAAACCCTGTCATTACTAAAAATACAAAAATGAGCTGAGTGTGCTGGTACATGCCTGTAATCCCTGCTACTTGGAAGGCTGAGGTGGGAGAATCGCTTGAACCCGGGAGGCAGAGGTTGCAGTGAGCTGAGGTCATGTCACTGCACTCGAACCTGGATGACAGAGATCTGCCTACAGGTCTGCTTACTGGAGACCTGTAGGCTACAGAAACCCCTCTTCTTTCCTTCCCCACTGTCAGTGTGCTCAGAATCCTGCCAGGAACAGTGAAAAATGATAAAGTTTAATGCTCCCTTTGGCTAGGGATCCTCCCTGTTTTCTACCACCCGGTCTGGGAAAGGTAGCAGGAATAAATAAACAAATACATACATACATACATATATACATACATACATGCATGCATACATACATAAAACGCTTGAGGAAAAGCTAAAGCAAGACGAAGAAGGCATTTGAGAGAAAGGGAGAAATGATATTCAAGAGACAATGGAAAGAAATACCAGGAAAACAGCTGTGCCCAGCTCTAGAAAACGGTCCAAATTACACCACCCAACAGAGAGAATGAATAAGAACAGGGGTGACTTCAGAGATACAGTAAAGCTGTGTATATTTTCTCCGTCAACAACAACAAAAAATCAAAGACAAATAGAAACTCCAAAACAAGCAATCCTCTAAAAGCTGTAAAGAAAGTCAGAACCGAATATGAATAAACTAAACTCTGACCTGCCTGTGCGCAATCAAGGGTGCACAATTAAAAACAAAACAAAACAAAACAAACAGCAAACTCAGTTCACCTGAACCAATGATTCAGATGAAGTGACATAAAGTGACATAGAATTAGATGTCCCTTTCTAGGAACTCAACTTCTCTAATGCATACATAACCACAGCTTTGAAGCCAGTCGTTTTCATCTTTTATAATCTACCTGTGATAGTGTGATTTGTGATAAGAAATATATCTTTGGTCTTTATTCCAGGTTTCCCGCACAGGTTCCTAAAACGTTGGAATTTCCTAGGTGATGGGAGCGTCTTTTGTTCTAATATTTGGTCTTTGGTTCTGGTTCCTAAAACGGAGCTCCTAATCTCTTGGAAATTCCTGGGTGACGGGAATGTCTTTTGTTTTAATGAGGCAGCTTTCAACAGGGGCTCCTGGATGGAAGCTGGTCACCAGAAAGACCAAGCCAGGGTTAGAAGCTTGCAACTTTTAGCCTCGCCCCTCATCCTCCAGGAACGAGAAAAGGACTGGAGATTGATTTAATAATCAACGGAGCCTCCATAAAAACCCTCAATGAAGAGGTCAGAGATCTTCCAGGTTGAACACATTCACATTCTTAGAGAATGACACACTCCAACTCATTGGGACAGAAGCTCCTGAACTTAAGACTCTTCTGGAACTCACCCTGTGTACTCCTTCACCTGGCTGTTCACCTGTATCCTTTATCATATTCTTTTTTTTTTTTTTTTTAAGACAAAGTTTCACTCTTGTCACCCAGGCTGGAGGGCAATGGCACCATCTTGGCTCACTGCAACCTCTGCCTCCCGGGTTGAAGTGGTTCTCCTGCCTCAGCCTCCCTATGTAGCTGGGATTACAGGGGTCCGCCACCATGCCCATCTAATTTTTGTATTTTTTGTAGACTGGTTTCCACCATGTTGGCCAGGCTGGTCTCTAACGCCTGCCCTCAGGTGATCTACCCGCCTTGACCTCCCAAAGTGCTGGGATTACAGGCATGAGCCACCACTCCCAGCCTATCATATTCTTTATAATACACAGGTAACCGTAAGTAAAGGTTTCCCTGAGTTGTGTGAGCCGTTCTAGAAAATAATCGAACCTGTGGAAGAGTCCCAAAAACTTCTACTTTACAGTCAGTTGGTCAGAAGTTCCCGAGGCCAGGACTTGAAATTGGTGTCTAAAGTTGGGAAGCAGTCTTGTGGGGCTGAGCCGTTAACCTGTGGGTTCTGACACTAACTCCAGTCAGATTATGTTGGAATTCAATAAAATGGCGGTGGCGGATGTGGTGGTTAACACTTGTAATCCCAGCACTTTGGGAGGCTGAGGTGGGCAGACTACCTGAGGTCAGGAGTTTGAGACAAGCCTGGTGAGCATGGCAAAACGCTCTCTCTACGAAAAATACAAAACAATTAGCCAGGTGTGGTGGCACATGCCTGTAGTTCCAGCTACTTGGGAGGCTGAGGCAGGAGAATCACTTGAACCTGGGAGGTGGAGATTTCAGTGAGCCAAGATGGCACCACTGCACTCCAGCCTGGGTAACAGAACAAGATTATCTCAATATAATAATAATAATAATAAATTGTGGGGCACGCAGCTGGTGTTGGAGACTTGGTCGGTGTGGACCCCTCAACCCCCGCCAATATCTGGTCACAGAAGTGTTCTCTGTTGAAAGTACAGTGGGAAAAAACCTTTTTCCTAGTACTCAACCTACAATGCAAGAAACATGTGATTGTACTTTGTAAGACACAAAAAGCAAGTTTGTAAACCACAATATGTAAAAAATAATTTTTAGAAGTGGGGAAATGCAGGGGGAAGAACTTTATTAGAGGAAAATGTTAAGGTGCTAAATTCCTTCTCTTATGAAATGGAGAGTCAGCGATGCTGCCCAAGTTTCAGGAACTGTAAGGACGTCATCATTGGCAATGGTTCTCAACTGGGAGTGATTTTGTCCCCAAGGGACACTGAGCAAAGACTGGCAAACTTTGGTTGTCACAGCTGCAGTGAGTGTGCTATTGGTATCTAGTGGGTAGAGGCAGGGATGCTGTTAAACATCCTCTAATGCACAAGACAGCCCCCACAGCCAAGAATGGTCTGGTCCAATGTGTCAGTCATACAAAAGTTGAGATATCCTGATTTATCGCTATGAAGGAAACAACAAAATATAAAAAATGAAACAAAATTAGGAGAGAACAGAATGGGAGAAGGAAGAGAAAGGAAAAGGGATAAGTGCAGCGGTGCAACCATAGTTCACTGGAGCCTCTAACTCCTGGGCTCCAGTGATCCTCCGACCTCAGCCTCGTGAGCAGCTGGCAACACACGCACACGCCACCATGACCCGCTGAATTTTTATTTTTTAATTAATTAATTAATGTCAAGACTGAGTCTCTCTCTGTCGCCCAGGCTGGAATGCAATGGCACAATCTCAGCTCACCGCAACCTCCGCCTCCTGGATTCAAGCAATTCTCCTGCTTCAGCCTCCCGAGTAGCTGGGATTACAGGTGCCCACCAGTACGCCCAGCTAATTTTTTGTATTTTTAGTAGAGACGGAGTTTCACCATGTTGTCCAGGCCAGACCTCATGATCCACCCACCTCGGCCTCCCAAAGTGCTAGGATGACAGGCGTGAGCCACTGGGCCTGGCCTATTTTTAATTTTTTTTTGTAGAGATAGAGTTGCACCCAGGCTGATTTCTAATGCCTGGGCTCAAGAGATCCTCCCACCTTGGTCTCCCAAAGTGCTTGGACTACAACAGACGTGAGCCACCATACCCAGCTGCTTACAATTTTTTGAAAATAAGACATGTGATTTCCAAATAAAAAAGACAAATTAAGTAAGTACTTAAAACTGCAAATATATGACTATGGAGGTTTCTGAACAATCCAGGTCCCTAAGTAAATGGAGACACCTGGAAAGTGGTTTGGAAGCAGGGCATTGGAGTTTCCTTTGCAATACAGTATCCTAAATGTCCCTCTTTTCACCCCACTCAGGGAAGCAGAAAAGCCAATTCTTTCTCTCTCTCTTTTTCCCCCCTTTAAATATCTTTGAGTCATAGCAAATTGTCTCTTCTCTCTCTCTCTCTTTTATTTATTTATTTTTTTGAGATGGAGTCTAGCTCTGTTGCCCAGGCTGGAGTGTAGTGGCACAATCTCGGCTCACTGCAACCTCCACCTCCTGGGTTCAAGTGATTCTTCTGCCTCAGCCTCCAGAGTAGCTGGGACTACAGGCGTGCGCCACCATGCCCAGCTAATATTTTGTATTTTTAGTAGAGACAGGGTTTCACCATGTTAGCCAGGATGGTCTCGATCTCCTGAGCTCGTGATCTGCCCACCTCAGCCTCCCAAAGTGCTGGGATTACAGGCGTGAGTCACCGTGCCCAGCCCTCTCTCTCTCTCTCTTTTTTAAGAGATGGAGTCTCATTCTGTCATCCAGGCTAGAGTGCAGTGATGGGACCTCCTAGGCTCAAGCCATCCTCCTGCCTCAACCTCCCGAGTAGCTGCGACTACAGGTGTATGCCAACCACACCTAGCTCAAATTTTCTTTTTTCAACTCTGATTTGTTCCACATTCACCTCTTGAATTCTGCTACCTTTCCTCCCATGCTGGGTAAGTATGACATCAAGCTTGGGAAGTTTCTAGATTCAATGCTGTTTGCAGCAGGGCCAGGACGAGGGTGAAGAAGTAAGATAAGTGTTGAGCTGCGATGCAAATTTAAAGGGGGCCAGAAATCCCAGTAATCAAGTATATCATCCATTTTCATACCTGAGACTGCGTAATTTATAAAGAAAAAGAGGTTTAATGGACTCACAGTTCCACATGGCTGGGGAGGCCTCATAATGATGGTGGAAGGCAAAGGAGGAGCAAAGGCATGTCTTACGTGGCAGCAAGCAAGAGTACGTGTGCAAGGGAACTGCCCTTTGTAAAACCACCAGATCTCATGAGACGTATTCACTATCATGAGAACAGCATGAGAAAAACCCACTCCCATGATTCAATTACCTCCCATGGTATCCCTCTCATGACATGTGAGGATTATGGGAGCTATAATTCAAGACGAGATTTGGGTGGGGACATACCATATCATTAAAATAAATAATATTTTAACGTGATACTTTTAAAAATAAAAATAAATGCAAAAAAAAACCCATGATGAAAAAAAATCAATATGTTAAAAACAGACAGGATCAGAATTACTGCTTTGTGCTTTTGGCTCTGGCTCTGGCTCTGATCTTTCTCAGTGTCACACTGACTGACAGACAGAACCTTGCGATCCAGGTGTCCATGAGTCTCATACTGCCAGGTCCTGTTATCTCACCTCAGGAATGACAATTCTTGGGGTGACCTAAACCATTTTCTTGGAGATACCCACTCACCTCCTCTCATTTTAAGTCCTTTCCTCTGATTGTATAATTTATAACTCAAGTCTCTGATACAGGATAAAATTCCATTTCTCCTTTGGAAAGCCACTATTTTGCATTGGATGTGGGTGCTAACACATCAAAGGCTGGGAACTGTGACTATGGGCTTCCAATTCTTCTGGTGAATTCTAAACACAGGACTGTCTTTTTTTTCTTTTAAATGATACCCATGTTCAGCCACGCGAGATGGCTCACTCCTGTAATCCTGGGGCTTTGGGAGGCTGAGGCAGGAGGATTGCTTGAAACCAGGAGTTGGAGACCAGCCTAGGTGACATAGCAAGACCCTGACTCTACAAAAAATTTTAACAATTAGCTGAGCACAGTGGCATGCAGCCGTTAGTCCCAGCTACCCAGGAGGCTGAGTCTGGATGATGACTTGAAACCAGGAAGTTGAGGCTGCAGTGTGCTATGATCATGCCACTGCACTCCAGCCTGGGGGACAGAGTGAAACTCTGTCGCTACAGAAAATTTTAAAATTAGTTGAGTTTTTTTTTTTTTTTTTTTTTTTTTTTGAGACAGAGTCTTGCTCTGTCACCAGGTTGGAGTGCAGTGGCACAATCTCGGCTCACTGCAACCTCCACCGGCTGGGTTCAAGTGATTCTCCTGCCTCAGCCTCCCCAGTAGCTGGGACTACAGGTGCGTGCCACCATGCCTGGCTAGTTTTTTGTGTGTGTTTTAGTAGAGACAGGGTTTCACCATGTTGGCCAGGATGGTCTCGATCTCCTAATCTCGTGATCCGCCCTCCTCAGCCTCCCAAAGTGCTGGGATTACAGGCGTGACCCACGACGCCCAGGCTAAAATTAGTTGATTTTTAATCGTTCATGGTAGTGCACACCTGTAGTCCCAGCTACTTAGGGGGCTAAGGCAGAAGGATCACTCAAGCCCAGAAGTTCAAGGCTGCAACGAGCTATGATCACACCACTACACTCCCTATAAATATTATTTTCCCTATGAATGCCTTCACAGAAATGACCACCTCTGATGATTAGCATTCTAGCAGCTGTGATTTATCTCTGGGAACAATGAACGTTAGGTGACTGGAAATAACCTGAGCAATAATAGTATCACCTCCTGCCACGTCATCCTGAGAAATCTTGGCAAATATGATTATTGAGTTGTTCATTAAGTGTTTATGAAGATGTTCTATAGCTTGAACTTGACCCTGTCTTCTGGGGACGGGACCTTTGCTGGCAAAATATGACAATAAACCCTACTTTTAACATTCATTTCCACTGAGCTTCTCTTCCCCTCTCTTGTGTAGAAAGAATCTAGTCAAACAATAACAATTACAATAATAAGTTAATAATAACAACAACAGTAACAAGCATGAAGACAGACAGCACTATTTATTGAGTGCTGATATGCATGCCAGGCACAGGGCTATGCCCTTCACACGTATTAGCAACTGAATGCTCAAACAACTTTATGGGGAGGTATTACTATCCCAATTTTATGATGACATTGAGACCCAGAGAGGTTAAGTAACTCACTCAAGGTCACACAGCTAAACAGAGGCACAGTGAGATTCAAACCCATACCTCTCTGATTGCATATGCTGGGCTTGGATCATCATCATCAACAACAACATCATTGTTAGCAGTGCATGGTGGCTCATTCCTGTAATGCCGGCAGTTTGGGAGGTTGAGGCAGGAGGATCGCTTGAGCTTAGGAGTTTGAGACCATTCTAGGCAATATAGTGAGACCTTGTCTCTACTAAAAATCATAAAAGGTAGGCAGACATGGTGGCATGTGCCTGTAGTCTCAGTTACTTAGAAGGCTGAAGCAGGAGGATTGTTTGAGCCCGGGAGATCAAGGCTGCAGTGAGCTAGCATTTCACCACTGCACTCCAGCCTGGGCAACAGAGTGAGATACTGTCTCAAAAACAAACAAACAAACAAAAAACAAAAAGCAACACAAAAATCACTTATCAGAGGAAGAAGAGAAGGATGAGAAAACTGAGAGGCATGAGAAAAATGAGAAGTTATTGTTTCTTGAACACCATAAAGAAGTAAATAGATTTTTTTTTTTTTTTTTTTTTGAGGCGGAGTCTCGCTCTGTCGCCCAGGCTGGAGTGCAGTGGCCGGATCTCAGCTCACTGCAAGCTCCGCCTCCCGGGTTTACGCCATTCTCCGGCCTCAGACTCCCGAGTAGCTGGGACTACAGGCGCCTGCCACCTCGCCCAGCTAGTTTTTTGTATTTTTTAGTAGAGACGGGGTTTCACTGTGTTAGCCAGGATGGTCTCGATCTCCTAACCTCATGATCCGCCCGTCTTGGCCTCCCAAAGTGCTGGGATTACAGGCTTGAGCCACCGCGCCCGGCCATAAATAGATTTTTTTTAAACCCCAGAGAATGAAGTAGCATTGGGAGAGACCATGTGAATTCACTCATCCAGCAAAGCATTCTTCTAGAACATGATGCTCCAGTAGGCACCCCCAGACATACAGGTCACATTTATTGCATGTTTGTCGTGTACTGTATTTTCTTATTAGCTCTGATATCCACCTGTGGAAGTGGGAGCTTTTTGGCACACTACCCGTTATACAGACAAGGAAACCAAGGCCAGAAGCATACAATAACTGACCCAGAATCCCACAGTTAGACCTGGGGAAGCCCAGATTCCAACTCAAGCAGACAACCCCAGGGCTTGTTCTCATAATCAACACTCTCTTGCCTCCCATTTCCCCATGGTCATTCTTTCCTCTAACAAATATCTGTTGTGCCTCAAATCTGTGCCCTTGTCTGGCAATAACCAATAGGACAGCCTCAGTTTCTGTCCTCCTTCCCTGACACGTTCCCAAGCATTCCCCATTATTCCCGTGACCTCCCACTCCTCCTTCAAAGCACCTTCTCTTACCTGCCCTCAGTTCTGCAGGAAAATCCAGATAAAACTCCCCTCTACTTTGTAGTTTAAAGCTAGAGGGACAGGCAACAGGTCCTCTTTTCTTCTTAACTAACCGGTAAGGCCCATCTTTTTCTGCCTCTCTGCCGTGTTGCCTTAAAGACTGCTCCTTGTTGTCGTGGTCACACGGCTGGGCAGGATGCCACCAAGATCACGGGGAGGGGGTTATTTACTGAGCTCATTGCTGTTTTACGCCACCCTGGCTATCATCTCTTTCCTCACCAACCAATGAATAACCAGGTCTCACCTGGTGAAAATGCAAATCAGTCTTCCCCCTCTGACATCACAGCTGCACCTATGGCCTCTGTCCACTGAGTCTGCAACGATGAAGGCCTCACTCAGGTCCCAAGTTGTGCATTTCCTTCTTCCTAAGCCCTGACTTCCCCCTCTCATTAACATTATTGTAATATCAGCGCAATAGAAATATCAAGATCCTTTCTAGAGGCTGTTTTCTTTCTTGGACACCATAAGGAAGTAAATAGTTTCGTTTTGTGTGTTTTTTTTTAACCCTAGAGAGTGAAGTGGTGTGGGAAGAGATTACCTGAATTCATTAATCCAACAAAGAAGAGAACGTGATGCTCCACTAGACACCCCCAGGCACTGGCTCCTTTTTTTTTTTTTTTTTTTTTTTTTTTTTTTTGAGATAGGGTTGGCCTCTGTCACCTAGGCTGGAGTTCAGTGCTGCGATCTCAGCTCACCACAACCTCTGCCTCCTGGGCTCAAGGGATCCTCCTGCCTCAGCCTCCCAAGTAGCTGAAACCACAGTTAAGAGCCATCATGCCTGACTAATTTTTGCATTTTTTTGAAGAGTTGAGGTTTTGTTGTGTTGCCCAGGCTGGTCTTAAACTCCTGAGCTCAAGTGATCCACCCATCTCGGTCTCCAAAACTGCTGGGATTACAGGTGTAAGCCACCCCACCTGGCCTGGCCACGTTTTTCTTTTGCTTTTTGTTTCTTTCTTTTTTTTTTTTTTTTTGGAGACAGAGTCTCACTCTGTTGCCCAGGCTAGAGTACAATGGCGCCATCTGGGCTCACTGCAACCTCCGCCTCCCGGGCTCAGGTGATTCTCCTGCCTCAGCCTCCCGAGTAGCTGGGATTACAGGTGTTGCCATTACACCCGGCTAATTTTTGTATTTTTAGTAGAGATGGGATTTCACCATGTTGGCCAGGCTGGTCTTGAACTCCTGACCTCAGGTAATCCACCTGCCTCGGCCTGCCAAAGTGCTGGGATTACAGGCATGAGCCACTGTGTCTGGCCGCCTGGCCACATTTTTCTATAGATACGTCCCCTTTGGCAACATGTGGACCATACAGATTTAACTCTGTAATTATGATCACCAATGGCATGTCCCTTCTGGAAACAAAGGACAGGCAGTATAAAATCAGCCTACATTTCAAGACAGTTGACTCAAATTCCAGTGCTGACTCTGGCACTCTAAGACTGTAATGTCTCACCTCCTCTGAGCCTCAATTTCCTCCCCATTAACCTACAAAGTGGGAACTATATATGCTGCCTCCTTCTAGTGTTGAGAAGGGCTACATCAGTTAACATTTGAGAAAGTTTGGACTAAGATTATTTCTAGCCACCTAAGACTCAGATTCCCAGGGATAAACCCCAGCAGATGGGATGCTAATGCATCACAAAGGGTTTTCTCTGAGAAGGAAATTTTATATTCATACAGAAATAAAGAAGGAAGTAGACAATCCAGGGCTGCATCACATTTCTGTATTTTTACAAATGCCAGAACAAACAAGATCCATTTCCTATGGCACTTGCAGTTGGGGGAGTATCATTTAAAAGAAAAAAAAGAATGTCGTAGTTCTACAATTCACAAAAAGAATTGAGGTCTATAGTTACTGTTCCTTTTTTTTTTTTTTTTTTTTTTTTTTTTTTTTTTTTTTTTTTGAGACAGGCTCTTGTTTTGTCAATCAAGGCTGGAATGCAGTGGTACAATCACAGCTCACTGCAGCCTCTGACTCTTGGGCTCAAGCGATCCTCCTGCCTCACTCAGCCTCCCAAGGAGATGAGACTACAGGTATGTACCACCACATTTGGCTAACATTTTTAATTTTTGTAGATATGGGTCTCTCTACATTGCCCAGGCTGGTCTCAAACTACTGGGCTTAAGTGATTATCCCCCCTTGGCTTCCCAAGGTGCTGGGATTACAGGCATAAGCCACTGCACCCAGCCCCAATCTTTGATGTATTAGTACTGAATAGAAAACAGTGGCTTTCAAACGGAGAAATGGAATTTTCTCCTGTGGAAGAGACTTGAGTTATAAACTGTGTCATCAGAGGAAATGAGAGGAGGAGGGTGGTGGTTTCCAAGAAGATAGTTTGATTTGCCTCAAGAGCTGTTATCACTTGGGTGAAAGGACAGTATCTGGCAGCATTTGACTCTAAGAACACCTGGATCGTGGGGTTCTGCCTGCCAATCGTGGAGCTGAGCCAAAAAAGCTCCAGGCAAGAAGTCAAAGCAGTAATTTTGATTCTTTTGTAGCTATAAGTCAGGATTTCTCAACCTCAGCAGTGTTGTCATTTGGGGCCAGACAACTGCCTGTTGTGGGGAGCTGGGGGGACTGTTCTGTGCATTGTAGGATGTTTAGCAGTATGCCCGGCTTCCATCTATTAGATACCAGGAGGACACCCCAACCCCACCCCATCTGCAAGCTAAGACAACTAAAAATGTCTTCAGGAATGGGCAAATACCCCTGGGAGGCAAAACTGCCTCCACCTGAGAACCACTGCGCTAAATGTTACCAAGTTCCGTGGACTTTGAAGCGTCTCCTCGCTCTCCATTGCATGGGACAAGGAAATCAGCAACTCAACATTTTCTCTAATAGAGTTTTCTCCCCTCTGTTTCTCCTCTTCTAGAAACTATACCATAGTTTTACATATTTCGGTTTATGACACATATATGCCTTATAAACTGTAATTATACGTTTCTCGTCTGCAGGTAGACTGTAAGTTGGCAATACTGGTTGCTTCCAGAGTGAGAAACTGGGTGGCTGGAGACAGACATGGAGGGGGATACTTTTCAATATTTGCTTAGACATCTTTTGGATTTTTTCCATTTTTCTTTTTTAGAGACAGAGTCTTGCTTTGTCACCCAGGCTAGGCTCAAGCGATCCTCTTGCCTCAGCCTCCTGAGCAGCTGGGACTACAGGAACTCACCATTATGTCCACCTAATCTCTCTTTTTTTTGTTGAGATGGGGGTCTCCCTATGTTGCCTAGGCTGGTCTCGAACTCCTGGCCTCAAGCGATCCTCCCCCCTCAGCCTCCCAAGGCTCTGGGATTACAAGTCACTGTGCCTGGTCTCTTTGGGGTTTTATACCATGTGGCAGTGTAACTTTTTCAAAAAAATAAGTTGAATCTTGAAAATTGTCTCCCGTGAATTGCGGGCAGTATGAATAGCATGGTCCCATCTTTTTAAAAGATAGGTAGAAATAATCTCTATTATTACACCCAGGAGGAGAGGGAGAAATCTGGAGTAACACACATGAAACTCCAAGCAGCAATTATCACCAGGGGGTAAATTAGCAGAGTTTTTCACCTTCTATGCAAATATTTTTATAAATACAATTTTAAAATAACTTGCATGTGTATTGTGTTAGTAATTGGAGAAAACAACAGGAACAGTAAAAGAAAAAGATCTATTTTCAAGGTCACTGGGGAGCCCCTCAAGTTTGGGAAGTGAGGAAGAGGGAGAACCTTCTGGAAGCAGCAGATGCTGGGAGCTCCAGACACAGGAAGCAGGAACCCTAGATAGAGGCTGATGATTGAATTAGGGGGTACAATGAGGGGGGCATGAATTAAGAGAGAAATGAAAATAAATGAGCAGACACTGGAATAGAAAGGATAGCTCTGTGTCATTGGATGGGTTATGAATTTCCCTGAGCCTGCCTCAGTTTCCTCAGCTATAAAATGGAAGTCATTATAATATATAAGTGACCAACATTTATCACTACATTGTTCTAGCCCTATGAGTTAGGTACTACTAGAATCATCCCAGTTTACAGATGAGTCATTTGAAGCACAGAGAGGTTAAGTAACTTGGCCCAAGGTCACACAGCAAGAAAGTGGCAGAGGCAGGATTTTAACCCAGGTGGTCTGGCTCTGGAGCCTGAGTTCTATAGATGACTAGGGCTGGGACTTAGCACAATACCCAGCACATGGTAAGCAGAACAGACATTAAAGACTATGATTATGTTAAAGGGCTAGGATTCCTCATCTACCAAGTACCATATTAAAGGATGTAGTGCCTCCGCGCAAGAGGAAAGCACAATGTCCTTCCCAGCCCATGCCAGCCTTATTGTCCCCAGAAACTGCCCTGGACTTTTTTTTTTTTTTTTTTTTTTTTTTGAGACAGGATTTCACAATGCCGCCCAGGCTAGAGTACAGTGGCACGATCTTGGCTCACTGCAACCTCCACCTCCCAGGCTCAAGCAATTCTCGTGCCTCAGCCTCCCAAGTAGCTGGAACCACAGGCATGCACCACCACGCCTGGCTAATTTTTGTACTTTTAGTAGAGACAAGGTCTTGCCATGTTCCCCGGGCTAGTCTGGAACTCCTGGACTCAAGTGACCTGCCCGCCTTGGCCACCCAAAGTGCTGGGAATACAGGATTGATTAATCGTGTCCAGCCTGCCCTGGCACACTTAAAGTCAGCATTTGTCCTACCAGAACACAAAACTCTCCAAAACGTTGACAGGTGGAGATCCCTGGAAGGAGACCATCTAGATGAGAAGCGGGTGGTAGGGTGCACCTAAAGTCCTAGCTACTTGGGAGGCTGAGGCAGGAAGATCACTTGAGGCCGGGAGTTTGAGACCAGCCTGGGCAACACAGCAAGATCTCGTCTCAACAACAATTAAAAAATTAGCTGGGTGTAGAGGCGAGCACCTGTAGTCCCAGCTACTCAGGAAGTTGCGGTCAGAGGATCGCTTGAGCTATGACTTTAAGACTGAAGTGAGCTACAATTGTGCCACTGCACTCCCACTTGGGCAACAGAGCAAGACTCAGTCTCTAAAACTAAATAAATAAATAGATGTGAAGGGGTTCAAGGAAAAGGTGCTTTATTTAATCCTCCTTGGAGAGCCTGACCTACACAGCAACAGATCCTAAGGCCACGAATGGAAAGGAGCATCAAGCATCAAATAACATGGACAGTTATAGCTGTCATTCATTATGTGCCAGACATTCTGCCTAGTGCTCTCCAGACATGAATGCAGATCATTCCTCCAACAGCCCTAGGCGGTCCTATGATTCTCCCCATTCTACAGACGAGGAAACTGAGGGTCCAAAGGCAATTTGCCAAAATCCCAGAGCTAGGAATTACTCCGGGATGACATGCGAACCCGGTTCTAGCTAGAATAACCACTCCACAACTGTCCTTCCCACCTGAAATCCTCCTCCCAAAGCTTCATCAGCTGCAAGCAGGCGGAGGAGACAGGACATTCTTTCATATAACAAAAGAACGGTGGGTCTTGGAGACAGCCTCTTGGTGCCCCCAGGTGAAGAGCAGGGATATGGGTGGCACCCCTTCCTCTTCGGGGCCTGGTTCTGTGGGCTACTGAGAAGGCAGGGAAGCTCCTTCATCACCTCTGCCCCATGACATCCCACTCTTCCTTCTGCCTCTTCTAAATGGACACAACTACTGTGCCATTCCCCCACTCTTGTAGAGGCAGTCACAGCACTTACTGTAGCTAATGTTGATTGAGCACCTACTAAGTGCCCGGCACTGTTCTGTTTCATCTTTATTTAATCCCCACAAAAGGGTGGGCTTGGGCTGGGTGTGGTGGCTCACGCCTGTAATCCCAGCACTTTGGGAGGCTGAGGCGGGTGGATCAACTGAGGTCAGGAGTTCAAGACCAGCCTGGCCAACATGATGAAACTCCATCTCTACTAAAAATACAAAAAAATTAGCCGGGCATGGTGGTGGGCACCTGTAATCTCAGCTACCTGGGAGGCTGAGGCAGGAGAATTGCTTGAACCTGGAAGACAAGAGATGGCAGTAAGCCCAGATCACACCACTGCACTCCAGCCTGGGCAACAGAATGAGACTCTGTCTCAAAAAAATAAATTAAAAAAAAAAAAAAAAGTCAGGCTTGGTGGCTCATGCCTGTAATCCCAGCACTTTAGGAGGCTGAAGAAAGAGGATCTTTTGAGCCCAGAAGTTCAAGACCAGACTGGGCAACATAGTGTGACCTCCATCTCTACAAAAATTTAAACAATTAGCTAGGCATGGTGGTGTGTGCCTATAGACCCAGCTACTCGGGAGGCTGAAGCAGGAGGATCGCTTGAGCCTGGGAGGTTGAAGCTGCATGAGCTACAATCACAGCACTGCACTCCAGCCTGGGCAACAGAGCGAGATAGCAACTCGAAAGAAAAAAAAAAATCCCACAAAAACCCCATAGGATAGGTGCTATTATTGTCCTCATTTTAAAGATAAGGAAACTGAGGCACAGAGGAATCAGATAACTGC
The DNA here is from genome assembly GCF_007565055.1 of Rhinopithecus roxellana. Classification (NCBI taxonomy): domain Eukaryota; kingdom Metazoa; phylum Chordata; class Mammalia; order Primates; family Cercopithecidae; genus Rhinopithecus; species Rhinopithecus roxellana. The sequence continues at coordinate 46,597,973 of NC_044568.1, forward strand.
CACATTTACCTGCTAGGAGGTGATGGAACCTGGATTGCACGTCAAGATCACACAGACTCCTCTACAGACCACCCAGGTAACATGGGGTGACTTATTCAACCTCTTTAAACTTTTGTCTCCTAATCAGTAGTCTGAAACTAGCAGGGGTTAATGGAAGGATAAAAGGTAACATATGCTCCTTATTCATTCAACAAGTATTTATAGGACATCTACTGTGTGCCAGGCACTGGGGATGTATCTGCAAGCAAAACAGAAAAAAATCTTACCCTTCCAGCATGCACACATTAGTAGGGGGACACATATGTGGGTTAGCTCAGTAGATCTTCACAACCCCATAGGCAAGCTACTATTATTGCACCTGTTTCACAGATAGGGAAAAGGGTCTCAGAAGTGGCAAACCCAAGTTCACTCTTCTGAGAAATGGTGGGACCTGGATTAGATAATATCCAGTCTCCGGAGTTTGACTTCCTGAATTCAAATCCCACAGTTTCCATTTAATTGCTGTTGGCAAGTTACTTAACTGTCTGAAACTAGATCTCCCAAGGGTAAAATAGGACCAGGAGACCCTATTTCATAGATTACCCCAGGAGAAATAACAACATCTCACATTTAGGAAGCAAACAAGGCTCACAGAATCTCTGTGAGGGAAGTCTAATTTTAACCTTTTTCTTTCTTTCTTTCTTTTTTTTTTTTTAAAGATGTGGAAACTGGATCCCAGAGAGGATAAGTAACCTGTCCAGAGGTGCACAACACACAAACAGTGCGCTTCCAAAGCTCATGTTCGCTCTGACCCAGGCCGCTTCTCAGATAAAAAAAACTCACCGGATCGGGCATGGATTATTCTTTTCTTCCTGCACCTGCAGGGCGGGCTGCACCAGGGCGGTGGCCCGGCCATGTGCATTCCCTGGAAGCTTTCTTAAATGCAAAGGGTCCGAACGCGGCTGTCTGGGGCTGGAGCCGCAGCCCCCTCTACGTGCTCCCCGATTCCCGCGCCTGGTGGTTCTCCCCGCACTCTGGCGCCACACCCCGCTCGCTCCCCGCTCCCGGCCACTGCTGCCACGCTTGGGGGCCCAGCATTGGGTACACCCCGCCCAGTTCTTCCCAGACTCTCTGGGAGCCGGCGAGGGGGCTCCGCCAAGACACCCCTGCTCGGCTGGCAGCCCCGGCGCTGGCCCCACTCCTGGCGAACCCGCCTCACCTCTTGGCGCTCCTGTTGCCACTGCGTGCGCTGGCCCTCTAGTCGACCCCGGCCTGGTGCAGCCCGCAGGCGGCGCGCCCTGCTCTAGGGACGGCCTTCCTGCCTCAGGGGCCGATCGCTTTCTTCTGGGAATTGAGCCAGTTCCTTTTGGGTTGGGAGGCCTGCTGGCATCCGAGACCTCTATCCACTGCCCGTAGTCTGCATTCATTCTTTCTTTCCGTGAGCCAGCCTTACCCGGAGGCCACCAGATGCCGCGCAGGCCTGGGTGTTGCAGCGCTTGGAGGACCCAGCAGGCGTATGGGCCAGGGTTGCGCTCTCCAAAACTCTGGCCAAGAGCCACATCATCTAATCCTAAGGGAAATGCAAGTCCTCTCATGATTATCACTAACTACGAGATAAATGCAAATCAAAACCATAATGAGATATTGGAACAGGAATTAAAAGAAATTAAAGAGTGCGTAAGCAGAAACTCAGTTGTATGTAAGAAAACTCAGTTCCCCCTGAGAAAGAAAAAGAGCTGAAGTCCTTTAAAAACGCCCATTTTTCTGTGGCTAGTGAGCCTTATCTCTCCTCCCTTCCCAGGCCTTGTGAAGCCCCTGATTCCCTAGCTGTGTCGCTGCAATGTCATTAGACAGATAAACTCAAGTCACAAAACATGTTTCTCCTTGAAAAGTAAGAAATGATGTAACACATGTCTCAGTTGAATAACTGCCTTTGTTTCTCGCTTCTGTAGTATGCTTCCCCCTGCACAGATCTCCCTACCCCCACGAAATGCTTAAAAGGTAACTTAACTCTTTGTTCAGTGCTCAGTCCTTTGGATGTTAATCCGACTGGGCCAGTTCACCTAAATAATTAATAAATAATCCTCCGGAACCCCATCGGTCTCTCTGATTCCTTAAAAATCCCGCCAATGGTGTAAACCCGGGAGGCGGAGCCTGCAGTGAGCTGAGATCCGGCCACTGCACTCCAGCCTGGGCGACAGAGGGAGACTCCATCTCAAAAAAAAAAAAATCTCGCAACATTTCCACCTCACATCTACTAGACTGGCCACTATCAAAAAACAAAAACAAACAAACAAAAAATAAGTGTTAATGAGGATGTGGAGAAATTGTGCACTGTTAGTGGGAATGCAAAATGGGTGCCACTGTGGAAAACAGTATAGTGGTTCCTCAAAAAAACAAAAACAGAAGGGTATATATGCAAAAAAAATTCAAAGCAAGATCTCAAAATGACATTTGGGCTGGGCATCATAGCTCAGTCCTGTAGTTCCAGCACTTTGGGAGGTTGAGGCAGGTGGATCACTTGAGCCCAGGAGTTTGAGACTGGCCTGGGCAACATGGTAAAACCCAGTCTCCACAAAAAAAAATACAAAAATTAGCCAGGCATGGTGGCACATGCCTGTAGTTCCAACTACTCAGGAGACTGAGGTATGAGGATGGCTTTAGCCTGGGAAGTGGAGGCTGCAGTGAACATTAATCATGCCACTGCACTCTAGCTCAGGCAACAAAGGAAGATCCTGCCTCAAAAAAAAAAAAAAAAAAAAGATATTTGCACACCCATGTTTGTTGCAGCATTATTCACCATAGTCAAGCGTTAAAAGCAAACTAAATGTTCATCAGCAGATGAATGGGTAAAGACAATGTGGTTATGGTTATATATACACAATGGAATATTATACAGCCTTAAAAAAGAAGGAAATCCCATCACATACTACCACATGGATGAACCTCAAGGACATCATGCTAAGCAAAATAAACCAGACACAGGAGGGCAAATACTGTATGATTCCAATCATTGGAAGTACCTAAAGCAATCAAAATCATAGAAACAGAAAGGAGAAAGGTGGTTGGTTGCCAATGGCTTAGAGAAAGGAGGAGGGAGATAATTTGTGTGCAATGAGCATAGAACTTCAGTTTTTCAAGATGAAAACATTCTAAAGATCTGTTACACAATGTGAATACTTCCTATACTTCACACTGATGAACTATACAGTTAAAAATAATTAAGACTGGTAAATTTAATCAGGTGTGTTTTTACCATAATATTGAAATGTCATTATGTCCTTACAATGTCATAAATGTAATTGTGATTATTGCAACCAAGGAGAGGTATGTAATGTTGTAAGAATTTATAATTAGGGGCATTCCCCCAGTGTCAGGGAAGGTTTCCCTAAGGAAATAATGCTTCAGTGAGCATCTGAGTCAAAGTCAAAGTGGGGAGGTCACATGGCAAGTCTAATTTCTTGTATGTAATACAGTTATCTGTCCATTTGAACTTTTCTGCTTTGTAAGTAGAATCAAGGATAATGGGGGCATGATGGCAGAGGCCTATAGTCCCCAGCTACTTAGAAGGCTGAGGTAGGAGGACTGTTTGAACCCAGAAGTTTGAGACTGCCATGAGCTATGACTGCACTACTGCACTCCAGCCTGGGCAACAGAGTGAGACCCTGTCTCAAAAAAATTTTTTTTAATGTTAAAAGATGAAAAAAAATAATAATGATGACAACAACAGCCAACATGTACTGATAAATAATTCAATTAGTTAATTACTTAATTAACATAGTAGTCAAGTGCAGGGATTCTGAAGCCATACTATTTGACTTTGAATTCCAGTTCTGCTATATCCTTACTAGTTTCATAATCTTGGGCAAACTACTTAATCTCTGTACCTCAGTTTCTTCATCTGTAAAATGAGGGCAATAATAGTGAGACAGCCAGTTGGGAGGGGATCCCTCAATAATCTCCAGCCTCTCCAATCGGACTGCACACTGGGAGGAGCCACACAAGTTTGTGCTATTTGCAGCAGGGAGGAGCCTGGCCCCTCCTCTTTCTGTGTGGAACCTGGGATTTGAATGGCCAGGTGGAAAGTGAGACTCTGGCCCAGTGAGAGTCCCTGTGTCCCCCTTTTCCCCCTTTTCACCCAATAAAACCCTGTCTTACTCACCATTCAAATTGTCTGTGAGTCTGAATTTTCATGACCATGGGACAAAAAATCCTATATTTAGCTGAACTAAGGAAAAGCCCTGCAACATTTTTGGCACCCAATGTGGGGCCCGAGAAGTGGTGAGTGAGATGCAAATCAGGAATTATCTTTCTCTCTCCCTTCCAAGCCTTTTCGTCCTCATGGCCTTTTCCTTCCCCTTTTGGGATGGACCAGAAAGCAGCTCCCTGCTGCTCCCCATTCCCTCATGGAGCTGGGATGCATGGTCCAAGGGCCCCACACAGCTGGCTGGCTGGTTCCCAGTGACACCCCACTGCTGCAGCCTTCCCTTTCCCTAGCCAAGGAGTTTCACTCTACCAGACAGTAATTAAGCTTAAACTTGTCTCTCTGGTGGAGGACCTACTTGCATAAGAGTAAGACATTCTTCCCCAGGCATTTTTAAACTGTATATTTTTCTTTCCTATTCTCCACCCTATCAGCAGTTAATTTTTAAAGTTTTTTTTTTTTTCTTTTATAAATCATTTTTACCAGGCCAGACTCCAAAGCTATCACTGTTTATATTTTCTGCAAAGTTTTGGTTGTGAAATCAAGCCTCCATCTTGTTTTACATCCTGAGGGCATGGCTCGTAACTTTGGTGGCAAGGCTTTGTTTAGCAGTCCTACCTTAGGGAATACATTTCTTTCTGGTTTGATATTTGTATATTTTCCTAGTCCTGTCTCTTAAAGGGCCCCAGCCAGTGGACTGGGTTTTCTTCTGCCTGTGCATGTGTTATATGTGATGTCTGTAAAAAGAGCTCTAATTAATTTGGCCTAAAGAAAGACAAGCACTTGCATCTAATACTTTTTAAAGGGGAGATAAAAACTGTGGTACCTTTCAGTTCATGTGACTTTAATCTTTGAGAAATAAAAACAGTCTTAAAGATTATTGGTAAAAAGCAGATGTCATTAAAATGTGAGTAGGTAGACAAAATAATGCAGGTCAAATGCTAGGTTTGATAAGTGTTTTGCGGTTACAAACTGCTTTTTGGGTTTTGGGAACTATTTGACTTGCCAGCTTCACAATTGGTAAGGCCTGGGGACCTATGGAACTAACCACACCCTTAATTATAATGGAGTCAAACCTTGGCTGTACTTAGCACACAATTAAAACAACTTACCAGGTTTTAAATTAAAGTTAAAAATTGCTAGCAGTTACCATTATAACACATAATTGAAACTACTGGAAATAGATTTATATGCAAGGTGTATAAGAACAGTACAATTATTTTTTTAAAAAAGGTTATAAGAATGCATGGAAATATAAATGTTTGCCTAGGGTTAAAGGCTTGTTTTAAATTAGATAGGAAAAAGCTGAAAGTTCAAAGAAGTGGTGGAAGAATTGTGGAAATTAATCTTGCAGAAAAGATTCTCTGTGTGAACATATTAATTAAATTCAAAAGGGTATTATATGGTTTTTCTGTAAATTGAGAATTGAAATAAAAACACAACAAGGTATTCTTTTTTTTTTTTTGAGACGGAGTCTCGCTCTGTCGCCCAGGCTGGAGTGCAGTGGCCGGATCTCAGCTCACTGCAAGCTTCGCTCCCAGGTTCAAGCCATTCTCCTGCCTCAGCCTCCCGAGTGGCTGGGACTACAGGCGCCCGCCACCTCGCCTGGCTAGTTTTTTGTATTTTTAGTAGAGACAGGGTTTCACCGTGTTAGCCAGGATGGTCTCGATCTCCTGACCTCGTGATCCACCTGTCTTGGCCTCCCAAAGTGCTGGGATTACAGGCTTGAGCCACCGCGCCCAGCAAGGTATTCTTAAAATGCCAATCTGCTCTTTGGCAAAATTCATAAAGGGTTATAAAAGGTTTTTGCTTCTTTTAAATTTCTGAGTCATTATTTTGGCAAAATAAATAACTTATGGTAATCTGGAATTCTATTTCATGATATCAAGTGCTTTAAACATATTTAAAAGGCATCCCAAAATCAAATTGAAGTTTCAAAATTGCCTTTCCTGACACCTGGCTTTTCGGATGTCTCAGAGAGCCCATAAGTGTCCAGAAAAGAGAGGTAAACAGGATTATTTGACATGTTTAGGTACATGGGATTGCCAAAATGATGTTCAATCTTCTTTAGATTATATTTTTGGTAAATAATGCTAATATATGTTCCAAAACTGTATGGGATTTCTAAAATTCTTGTGTCTGAGTATATGCCATCAATCATAATTAAGGTTTTTATGTTAAGTTATTGTAAACCATGGAGGTAACCGAACTTCTTTGTCAATTTTATTTCTAACTGTAACTACCCTGGACATTTTGCTGTTCATAGACTTCTGATAACTTTAAAGACTGTACCATTGGAATAAAGGAAAATGTATAGGACTCATAAAGAGCTGAAATGTTCACAAATTTCAAGCAAAACAGGAGTTAACTAAATGGACTGAACTCAAAAAGCTGAAGCAAGCTTTCTGACTTTGGCTGGGAACATTGCTAATCCTTGTTTTGCTAATCCAGGATGGTCTCGATCTCCCCACCTCGTGATCCGCCCGTCTCGGCCTCCCAAAGTGCTGGGATTACAGGCTTGAGCCACCGCGCCCAGCCAGACCCACCTTTTAAATGCTTACTGTGTCTCTTTTTAACTCTTTTGTCTCCACCAGACTCAGGGTATCCACTGGGTGGTGTGGAACTGTTTCCCCCAACATTCCCCACCCAAATACAGCAGCTCCAACCTTCCAGATGGTTGTTCAGCTCAGAAATCTTAGAGAAATTCTTATGCCTCTCTTCACATTTGCTCTGTCAGCAAATCCTGGTGTCACAGGAGGTCAGGAGGGTTTCCAGATGCCAGTGAGACCCCAGCCACAGCTGGTCCCCAGATTCTTGACATCATCACAAGAAAGAATTCACAAGTGAGTCAGAATGAAGTGTAAAGCAAGAAGTTTTTATTGGAAAGCAAAATTCCACACATAAGGGAGAAGTGGATGCGTGCTCGTGAGAACGAGTCACACAAACAGAGTTTGGGTTTCTAATTTAATTTGGTGTTTCTTTAATTAGGGGGTGGAACAATTATTAGGTATTCTGGAAAATGAGGGGACTTCAGGGACCCCTGAAACTGCCCACACTGGAGTGTGGTGGCACAATCCTAGCTCACTGCAACCTTGACCTCCTGGCCTCATGTGATTCTCCTGCCTCAGCCTCCTGAGTAGCTGGGACTACAGATATGCACCACTATGCCTGGTTAACTTCTAAAAATGTTTAGTAGAGACAGGTTCTCATTAGGTTGCCTAGACTGGTCTTGAACTACTGCCCTCAAGTGATCTTCCCACCTCAGTTTCCCAAAGTGCTGTGATTACAGGCGTGAGCCACCACACCTGGCTCCTGCTTTATTATTTTCCAAAGCACTCGTCCCTGCCTGACACATTATAGATGCATGTGTATCTTGTCTTCCTCCCTCTGCTAGAACGTGGACTCCCAGACGACAGGGACTTTGCTCTGTTCTGTTCTCTGTTGTTGAATCTCCATTGCCTAAGATGGTGCCTGGCACATAGTAGGTATTCAATATCTGTTGAATGAATATGGTCCCTGGGGCTAAAAGTGAGAAAGAAGAAAAAAATAAAGCAACCCCCAAATTTGACGAGAACCCTATAGTCCCTGACTGACTGTTTCCTGGCCATCATGATTATCAGCTTCAACTTTGTCAACACATCCTTAACATGGGTGTCCCTTGTTTTACAGTTTGCCAAGCACTTTCACACCCACTATCACATATGACAAACAACCCTGTGAGAGTGCTGTTAGTGGAGTTAAGATTCATACTTTTCCCAGACATGGTGGATTGCACCTGTAATCCCAACAACTTGGGAGGCTGAGGTAAGAGGATTGCTTAAGGCCAGAAGTTTGAGACCAGTCTGGGCAACATAGTGAGACCTCATCTCTAAAACAAATAAATTAGCCAGGCATGGTGGCATATGCCTGTAGCCCCAGCAACTCAGATCACTTGAGCCCAGGAGTTAGAGGCTGCAGCGAGCTATGGTCACCCCACTGCACTCCAGCCTATGCAATAGAGCGAGACCCTGTCTCTAAAACAAAACAAAAAAATGCATACTCTCCCCAGACGTCAGTTTTTTTTATCAAGAAATAGATAAAACCAGGGCACTTTCTCAGTTTACTCAGTGGTAAAGAACAGTGATTCAACCATGTGTTTTAATTCCAAGTCCAGTTGTCTTTATCTCGAGCAGAAAGTCTGCATGTGCAGTGGTTAAGACCGGCAAGCTGGGCCGGGCGCGGTGGCTCAAGCCTGTAATCCCAGCACTTTGGGAGGCCGAGACGGGCGGATCACGAGGTCAGGAGATCGAGACCATCCTGGCTAACATGGTGAAACCCCGTCTCTACTAAAAGTACAAAAAACTAGCCGGGCGACCTGGCGGGCGCCTGTAGTCCCAGCTACTCGGGAGGCTGAGGCAGGAGAATGGCGTGAACCCGGGAGGCGGAGCTTGCAGTGAGCTGAGATCCGGCCACTGCACTCCAGCCTGGGCGACAGAGCGAGACTCCGTCTCAAAAAAAAAAAAAAAAAAAAAAAAGACCGGCAAGCTGTAGAGTTTGGATAGAAAAGACTTTGAAACTTGTCTCCAGCATTTCCTGGCTGTGTGATGTTGGGAAAGTTGTCAGCCCTCTCTGTTGTCCCTATTTTTTTCACTCATCAAATGGGGCTAATAATGGTACCAGCTGTGTGTGGTGACTCACACCTGTAAGTTTCCATGTGGGCAAAGCCACTTCATGGAGATGTTAAGTGAGGTCATACATCATGTCAGGTGCGAAGTCGACTCCTAGCCTGAGGTGCTTAGTCCAGGTTAGCTCCCTTTCCTTGGTCCAGGTTAGCTCCTTTTCCGTGGTCCAGGTTAGCTCCTTTTCTCTGGTCCACGTTAGCTCCCTTCCCTTGGTCGAGGTTAGCTCCCTTCCCTTGGTCCAGGTTAGCTCCCTTCCCTTGGTCCAGGTTAGCTCCTTTTTTTTGGTCCAGGTTAGCTCCTTTTCTTTGGTCCAGGTTAGCTCCCTTCCCTTGGTCCAGGTTAGCACCTTTTCTTTGGCCTAGGTTGGCTCCCTTTTCTTAGTTTTGGATAGCACCTTTTCTTTGGTCTAGGTTAACACCCTTTTCTCCACCTCACTTCTGGAAAGACTGTGGGACTGTCCACAAGGGGGCGCAGGTACAAAGGGATAGCAGCCGGGAAGCAGAGCACAGTCCCTGCCCGTGGAGGCTAAGGGGCCACCTTTGTATTCATCACAAGCATCTCTGCTGTGTGCAAACACCATCCTCTCAGGTGAGGGCACAATAAAATGATCTCAGTTATGAGTGCTCCAGGGGTTGGCCACAGCTCTGTTCTCCCTTTGGGGAGCCTGCCTTCTAGCTGTGCAATTTTCAGTCCTTCTCTTCCCAAAGGCACTGAGTGAAATCCCTTTTGTGACCAGGAGCTTTAGTGTTCATCAACTTTAAAGTAGATGACGTCATACTTCCAGTGTTTCTCTACCAGGTTAGCTGAAGAAATGTGAACAGAATCAAGGGCCACTCAACACAATGTAACATGCTTATGAAACGACCCAATTGACCCATAGACAGGCTTCTTTTTTTCTTTAAACATGGAAATCGATCCTTCTGGTTTTTTTGTTTGTTTGTTTGTTTGTTTGTCTCATTCTGTTACCCAGTTACCCAGGCTGGAATGTGGGGGCATGATCTCGGCTCATTGCAACCCCCACCTCCCAGGTTCAAGCCATTCTCCTGTCTCAGCCTCCCAAGTAGCTGGGATTATAGGTGTGCAGCACCACGCCCAGCTAATTTCTGTATTTTGGATAGAGACGGGGTTTCACCATGTTGGCCAGGCTGGTCTTGAACTCCTGACTTCAAGTGATCCACCCACCTCAGCCTCCCAAAGTGCTGGGATTACAGGCATGAGCCACCATCCCTGGCCGCTTCTGGTCTTAAAGCTTGAAACTTACATTTGTTTTATCTGAGTTCCTTCCTCAGAAAACATCTTCAGGCCTCTCAAAAACTAAAAATTAAATTAAAAAAAAAAAATATCAAAGAATTGAAACTCCTCAGATCACCACATCAGAACAATGAGATATGAGACCCCTCATTTATCATGATTGCTTCCTTGCCCCTTCCTGTTTTCTTATACATTGTTACATTTCTTCCCTGCTAGGTAAACCCCTAGATTTAGTCAGTCAGGGAGATGGATTTGAGCCTGAGCTCCCATCTCCTTGGTTACAGCACCTGATTAAAGCCTTCTTCCTTGGCAATAATCATTGTCTCAGTCATTGGCTTTCTGTGTGGGGAGCAACAGGACCAAGACTGAAACCCTGCTATTTTGGTAACACTTACATTTTTTAAATTATTTTTAAAAATCAGTTATTGTTATGTTCCAGGTCTTACCTCATTCAATGCTCAGAACCACCCTATGAGATAGGTACTGTCATTATTATTATTTTGAGACAGGTTCTCATTCTGATGTCCTGGCTGGAGTGCAGTGGTGCAATCTCAGCTCACTGCAACCTCGACCTTCGGGGTTCAAGTAATCCTTTCATCTCAGCCTCCAGAGTAGCTGGGACCACAGGTGCATACCACCATGCCCAGCTAAATTTTGTATTTTTTGTAGGAATGGGGTCACACCGTGCCTGGAATTTATTCCTTCCAGTGGGTTCTTGGTCTCGCTGACCTCAAGAATGAAGCTGCGAACCCTCACAGTGAGTGTTACAGCTCTTAAAGATGGTGTGCCCGGAGTTTGTTCCTTCAGATGTTCAGATGTGTCCAGAGTTTCTTCCTTCCAGTGGGTTTGTGGTCTCACTGACTTCAGGAGTGAAACCAGTGAGTATTAGAGCTCTAATACTTCAGTGAGTATTAGAGCTCTAATACTTCAGTGAGTATTAGAGCTCTTAAAGTTGGCATGTCCAGAGTTGTTTGTTCCTCCCGGAGGGCTCATGGTCTCATTGACTTCAGGAATGAAGCCGCAGACCCTCACAGTGAGTGTTACAGCTCATAAAGATAATGCAGACCCATAGGTGAGCAGCAGGAAGATTTATTGTGAAGAGCGAAAGAACAAAGCTTCCACAGCATGGAAGGGGACCTGAGCAGGTTGCTGCTGCTGGCTGGGGTAGTCAGCTTTTATTCCCTTATTTGTCTCCACCCATGTCCTGCTGGTTGGTCCATTTTAGAGTGCTGATTGATGCATTTACAATCCTTTAGCTAGACACAGAGCACTGATTGTTGCGTTTGTACAGAGTGCTGATTGGTGCATTTACAATCCTTTAGACACAGAGCGCTGATTGGTGCATTTACAATCCTTTAGCTAGACACAGAGTGATGATTGGCGTGTTTTTACAGAGTGCTGATTGGTGCATTTACAATCCTCTAGCTAGACAGAAAAGTTCTCCAAGTCCCCACTCGACCCAAGAAGTCCAACTGGCTTCACCCTCTCAACATGATGCTGCCCAGGCTGGTCTTGAACTCCTGTACTCAAGTGATCCACTAGCCTCAGGCTCCCAAAGTGCTGGGATTACAGGTGTGAGTCACCACACACAGCTGGTACCATTATTAGCCCCATTTGATGAGTGAAAAAAATAGGGACAACAGAGAGGGCTGACAACTTTCCCAACATCACACAGCCAGGAAATGCTGGAGACAAGTTTCAAAGTCTTTTCTATCCAAACTCTACAGCTTGCCGGTCTTTTTTTTTTTTTTTTTTTTTT